>NW_007729525.1:116416-140247 GCF_000696425.1 Galeopterus variegatus | reverse complement strand
TGGGGACCGGGCCTGGGGTGTGAGAGGAGGACCCGGGAGCTGGGAGGGGCGGGGGCGGGGCCGCGGGGCGCCAGGGGAGGACCTGCCGGGGCTGGGAGGTGAGGCTGGGGCCGCGCGGTGGGGCACAGGGTGCCCGAGGAAGGCAGACGCGCCCTCGTTAGGTGCACCGTGAGCGGCCAGGTGAGGACTGGCAGGGGCGCCTGCCCGGATTCGGTGCCCCCGAGCTTCGGGGTGCTTTGCCGAGACGTGTGCAGCGTCCTGGAGTGGGATTTCACAGCTGCAAGCCAGCGAGATCTCCCAGTCCTCTTCCTCCGCCTGTTTTCCCAAGCGCGTCTGAGAGGCTAAGTGACACCAGCACAGATTTTCTTTGGCCCCCTTCTTCATTTTCAACTCACCGAAGATTGCCCTTTTAGCAAGATCCAGGCTCCCCGGAGCTGCCGCTGGCCGCAGCCCCCATTCCTGCAGCTTCTCTTCGCCCACCTTTCCTGTTTCTTGTGTCATCACAGTTAACGACCCACGGCCTTGGTCGTCAGTATAGGTCGTCAGTAAAGGGGCACTAGCCAAAGTGCCCTTTGAGGATCTGGGCACCACAACTCACAGGACAAGACTGCAGTGGGCACCTCCTGGAGTTGTGTGGCTTGTGGAGTCCAGTGGACATCCACTGGGCATTCCCTCCGCAGGTGTTTCCAAGGCCCCGCCAGGGCCTGTGCCCAGCACTGCAAGAGCAGAGCTGGGTCAGGCTCAGGGCTGGCCCTGAGAGACACCAGTGCTTGTGCTCCTCGGGGTGCCAGTTGTTGCCCTACAGGAATACGAGCCCTGTGTTGCCAGATCTTCCTATTTATCAAGAGAATTTTCTGTGGAATGTCCTGGATTTCAATGTTAGAAGCTGATATAGTCCTGCCAGACGCAGATGGAGGCTTCCAGTGAGTGACCTCAGCCGCGGGCCACACCTCTTAGTGTGGAAGAGACTGTACCGTTTCCAAGAAAACTTAGTGTCCTTTCAGCGTTTTGGGCTACCTCCCAGTAGGCCTCACGGGTCATGAGAGCCCACACTGGACCTGCCTCCTGGACCGAGTGGTTCAGTGGGAATTAGACGCCAGCCGCCTCGGAGAGGGCAGTGGTCAGCCTCAAAGCTACTGCAAGTTCACTGAGGAAAGCGAGGCTCCGTGTGACCAACACCTGTTGTTGCACCAGTGTGCCAGTGTGTGTGTCACATTTAGCTGGAGTGCTTGAAGAGCTTGCACAGGCACATTTATGTAGATCATCTCAGCAGACGGGTGGGTGCAGGTGCAGCTATGCCTCCATACACCCTCTTCCTATTCGGAGATGGCTCTTCTGGGGCTCTTCTCCTTTCCACCTCACTCATCTCTTCACGTCCCCCAAGACCGAGCTCCCAGTGTCCCTCCAGGGAACCGTTCCTTGAACACCGCCCACCCCATCCCACCCACCCAGCTAAGTTTGGTGCATCCTGCTGTGGCCTCTGCTGTGGCCTTCCTTGTTCTATCAGTTCTATCGGACATCATGGTCTCCTGGGCACTGTGTCCTCAGGAAAGAAAAAGTCAGTGATGTGGTTTTAATCAAGCCATTTTTTAAAAAATGCCAACCTGGACGTTTTATTAAAAAGCAAGGATGATGTGGATGGTTGGCCCATTAAGAAGCTTTCAGGTCTTGCAATGTGAATATGCCAACAGTTTAGAAACTCTAAAATAAAATTTCGAAGACTAGAAGAGAAATCCCAACATGAACAGTGAAAAAAGATGTATTCCAAATGCTGATAAAACTTGAATATGCCCCTTTAACTATAATTTAGAGAGATGTTTTAGAACATTTCAATAAAACAAGTGAGAAATTACAAATTCCTGATTTGGATGTATATAAAGAATACCTTCTTTTGTAATCATTCATTTTATTAAAGACTGGAGGAAAAAAATCAGATTAAAAATTAATAGACTGTGAAACAAAAGTGCTAAAGTCCAGTAATAAAATCAATAGAAATTGTTCTGTAATCAACAGGAAAATGGTAACAAAATATTTTCAGATCATACCAAAAGCAGCACTTCATTAAAAGGAAGAAAAAAATTTCAAATAGGGACAATGAACAGGTTTTTAGATTGCTTGATAATTCAATTAATGAAGAGGAGTTAAATAGTGGTAAAAGATACATATTTGCTGCTGATGTGTCCAGATATAGTGACACTGACAAAGATAGCATTACCACAGACTGGCTAATGTGTGTCATCAGTCCAAAGGGTGTAAGTGATGAGAAGGAACACCTGAAATGCCTTTAAACACTTCAGAGATGAAAAAAGCTGGATCTGGGCCGGCCCGGTGGCGCACTGCGATGGTGCGCCGCTTGGGAAGCGCGGCGGCGCTCCCGCCGAGGGTTCGGATCCCACATGCAGACCGGTTCCCGCTCACTGGCTGAGCGAGGCGCGGGGGCGACACCGAGGGTTGCGATCCCGTTGCCGGTCCCAGTCCGGTACGGGGGCGACACTGAGGGTTGCGATCCGTTGCCGGACACGGAAAAAGACAAAAAGGTAAAAAAATAAAATAAAATTAAAAAAAAGCTGGATCAATATTCTCCCAAATTTTTACATGTCCTTTTCAGTCATGACTTTTGAGGGTGGAAGAAACTTCCTTAAACTTTCAATAATAAAAAATTTATGATTCGAAGCAGAAGAAATACATTATCTTTCTGTTCTTGATATGTAAAATGGTATGACAAAATCATTGTCCTGTGAAGAAGTGATCAGATTACACAGCCAGAAATGTCAGGGAAGATGTATTTTGGGACATGTGTCTGGCAGTTAATAAAACATATTGTGTTATGTGTATTGTTCTTTTTATTTTAATTTTTAACTGTTGTACTTTCTCATTCTAAAGAAATACTTGTTTTTAAGCCAATTTTGTATTCTTAAAGAGGGCCTCTCAGAATTGTTTAAGCTTTGGGCCCCCTAAAACCTGCTTCTGCCCCTGTCTGCAAGTGTTTCTGAGACAGGAGAGGAAGCTGATGCTTCCAGGAAGAAGGAGGAGGGGATTTTTTGGGAGGGATCAGAAACTGGCTGAAGGCTGCCTTTGGAGAAAAAGAAGCCATTTGACCATGAGGGTGATTTGGGGTATGTCTCCTTCCCTGGGCTGGGACATTCAGGCAGTGTCACCATCTGGCTGCCTCCAGCCAGGCTCAGCCTTCAGGTGCCTCTCAGTGCGGCCCTCCCTTCACCCTCCACATCTCTCTGCCCTGCTCCCAGGTCTTCTCGTGGGCACCCTGGATGTGGTGCTGGACTCCAGCGCCCGCGTGGCCCCTTACCGCATCCTGCACCAGACCCAGGACTCGCAGGTCTACTGGACAGTGGCATGCGGTAGGTGCCCGAGTCATGTGAGGTGCTGGGCGGGTTCTACCTTGGAGTGGTCCCACCTGGGAGGGAGGAGACAGGCAGCTGCTTTCCTGGGCCGTGTTGCTCTCATTCAGACAGCACAGCACCGCACCGACCAGCAAGAGGGAAGCAGAGGAGCCATGACTTCCAGAGTAGGAAGGCAATCCCGCTGTCCACGGAACAGGGCAGGCAGAGGACAGCCCCATGGAGCTCTGCATGCCTGTGAGGGCTCAGGCTCGGGATTGGGCAGTGTCCACATTTTCACACTCACCTTTTCTCAAGGCGGATACAACCAGCCTCATTGTGCAAGGATTCCGTATGTTCAAATTCACCTACTCACTAAAACTTATTTGTAACCCCCAAATCAGTACTCTAGGCACCTTCATGGTCACTTGGAGACTTTCATGGACATGTCTGTGTGCAAGATGGGAAACAATATGAGTCACCAGACACACATGTCCCCAGCTGAGGTGGAACAAGGCGACACGCTGCCTTCTTGTTTCACCTCATTCTGTAAACAAGTGTCATTTTCAGTCTCTTAGTGCCACATTTTTCACATTTTTGTGCTTTTTGTTGATTTTGCTGTTTATTTTTTTATTGAAACAATTGATTGTAAATATCTGTGGCTACAACGTTGAATATCAGTACCTGTGTGTGATATGTGATGCTCAAATCAGTATAATTAGTACATTAAATACAATGTTTTGGGGCCGGCCCGTGGCTCACTCGGGAGAGTGTGGTGCTGATAACACCAAGGCCCCGGGTTCGGATCCCACATAGGGATGGCCGGTTAGCTCACTGGCTGAGCGTGGTGCTGACAACACCAAGTCAAGGGTTAAGATCCCCTTACCAGTCATCTTTAAAAAAAAAAAAAAAAATACAATGTTTTGTGGCGCTTTACCAAGTTCGCCCTTACCCCACCTCCCCCTTTCCCACCTTTGGTAACCTCAATTCTGCTCTTCTCTTTTTGAAAGTTCAACATATTGTGATTGTTTTATCTTTCTTTTTTCATTTATTTGTTTATTTTTTCAGTTCCCACTTACGAGTGAGGAACATGCGGTATTTCTCTTTCTGTGCCTGGCTTATTTCACTTAACATAATTTTCTCCAAGTTCATCCATGTTGCTGCCAATGGCAGAATTTCATTCTCTTTTATGGTAGAGTAGTATTGCATTGTGTACATATACCATATTTTCTTTATCTAGTCATCCAACAATGGACATTTAGGTTGGTTCTAACTCTTGGCTATTGTAACTAGAGCTGCAATAAACACGGGAGTACGGGTGTCCCTTCGACGTGATGATTTCCATTCCTTTGGGTATATACCCAGCAGTGGGATCCCTGGGTTGTATGACAGTTCTTTCTGTAGCTGTTTGAGGAAACTGTACCATTTTCCATATCGGCTACACCAATGTACAGTCCCACCAACCATTAAGAGGGTTCCCCTTTCTCTGCGTCTTCTCTGGCATTTGTTATTCTCTGTCTTTTTGTGATAATAGCCAGTCTAACTGGGGTGAGATGGTATCTCAGTGTGGCGTTGATTTACATTTCCCTAATGCTGAGTGATACTGAGCATTTTTTCAGGTGTTGGCCATTCATATATCTTCCTTTGAGAAATACCTATTCAACTCCTTTGCTCATCTTTTAATTGGGTTTTTTGGGGGGTTTTTTTACTGTTAAGTTGTTGAGTTCCTTGTATATTCTGGATAGATTTTGCTGTTTAAAATGGCCCTCAAGCATAGTGCTGAGCGCTGTCAAGTGTTCCTAAGTCAAGAAGGCTGTGATGTGTCTTAAAGAGCAAATACTTGTGTTCAGTAAGCTTTGTTCAGGCATGAGTTACAGTGCCTTTGTGAGTTCAATGTTAATGAATCAGCAATATACAAGGTACTTCAAAAATTTCATGGAAAAATAGAATTAAAAGATCATATGAATTTTTCCATGAATTTGTATATTAAACAAGGTGTACCCTCGTATATTAAATAAGGTGTCTTTATACAGAAACACACATAAGACAAAGTTATGTATTGATCAGTTATCGACAGTGTTATGATTGGAGGCTCAAAGGAATCTACTCTTGTATTTCCCGTGGGGTAATGGTTCAGTATTCCCTAATTCATTGTTTGAGGGACTTCGTAGAATATAAATGTGAATAATGAGAATCCACTGTAGCTGTCCTCCTGGGAGGAAGTGCACCCACCCTTCCAAGAGTTCAGGAAGAGGTCCTCTTTCAGTGGGCACCAGCTGGACTGAGGTTGCTCTGATAAAATGACAGTCATAGGTGACAGACAGCACTCCCAGTGTGCCAGGCACTTACCTGGACCTCCCAGCAGCTCCACAAGGCATAAGTACTTTGGTCTTCTCTGTTTTGAAGATGAGGAGACATTGGCCCAGAGGGGTTAAGTAGTCTACCTGAAGTCACAAAGAGCTGCTGTTCAGACCTAGAGCACCTGCTCCTGACAGCTGTGCTGAATGCCTCTCTGGACTAGAAGCCGGTGTCATTGTCCTCCAGAATAATGGTTTTCCTTGGAGGCCTGCGAAAAGATGACAGGACTCAGAAGTTTGTAGACCTCATAGCTGGACCCCAGCTTCAAGAGGGGAGCAAGACTAAAAGTACAGGGCAGGCAAAACCCTGGAACACCTTCCACTTACCAGCTGGGCACTCTGCCCCAGTTGCTGTCTCCTCCTCACGGACACCCTGAACATCAGGGTCCTTTCTCCCTTTGTATGACTGAATAAACTTAGTAAGGGCTAGAAAGTTGAGTTTGCCCAAGGCCACACAGAGAAGCCTAGCACGACCCCAGATCCCTGGATTCCAGAGTCTGAGTGGGGTGCCGGGGGGCAGTGAGGATTTACCCACAGGAGAGAGGGACTTCTGTAGAGTGGGGGCCATCCTTGAGCAGAGTTTAGGAAGGCTGGTGTGTGCCTGGGCCATGAGAAGGTGAAGCGCTTTAAAGTGGGCCCTCAAGATTTTTCTCTGTCTCCGTGGTATTCTTTCTTGGGGAGCAGATCGAGAGGGGCCGGCAGCAGGGAGAGCAGCCCCGCCCTGGGGAGAGCAGTGCGTGGCAGGGTAGGGGGGATCCCTCTGGTCGCAGTGGGCCTGATGCTGGGGAGAGACCTGGCCACATTGCAGAGGCCCTATCCTTAGCCTCATGCCACACAACCGGCCTTGCCCCACTCCTGCCAGACCACCAGCCCTGACCTGGCCTCTGCCCATGCCACCCTCCCCTACCAGCCAGGCCAGGCTGCAGAAGCAACTCACCAAAACCAGACGTGGTCCTGCCAACACATACCCATCGAATCCCAACCCCCTTAGCCTGGTACTTAAGGACTTCCAGGGGTCTGCCTGCCTCCATTTCTGGACTCCCCCTCCCCAGCTGACACCCTGGCCTGCAGCCAAACCACACACTTGCAGGGCCTGAAATTCCCAACCACACCCCTCCTGGTACTCTGTTGAGAACCCACATGGATGTCACCTCCTAGGAAAACCTTCCCAGATTCCCCAGACCCATGTATCCACCCTTCGTTCTACTCCTCCAGACTTGACCTGTCCCTACCAGCACTTGTACACTGAAGTCTCTCCCACTAGATGGGGAGCTCCCACGGGTGAGAGTGAGCTTTGTAGCCAGGCAGTCTGGGTTAGAATTCTAGTTTGGTCATTTATCAGCTGTTTGATCTTGGGTAACCTACGTAACTTCTCTGTGCCTCAGCTTCATCCTGTAAAATGAAAATAATGGTACCTGTCTCCAAAGTTTTCTCAGAATGAAATAAGATAATCCATGGAAAATTCTGAAAACAGAAGTAGCACTTAATCTAATTAGCTAGTATATTCGTTTTATTCCCCGTATCTAGCATAGAAATGGCATAGTTTGTGTCTCCTTCATAGTAGATGAAGATTGAGTTACTTTTAACTAGTAATTCTTTTAAATGCACATATGTAAACTTTAAATTTAGAAGTTCAGTTATAGATCCACACAGGCAGAGGAGATTTCTTCTGTGTCAGTTTGCCAGGACAGTATGTGTAAAAGCAAATGATACAATGGAGTTCCATCAGATATAAATTTAACTTCTGAATTCAGCTGTGGATTCTTGGCACAAGGACAGAGAGAGAAAAAGAAATCCCTTCCCCTACCAACTAGACCTTAGCTTACATGCACAAGGGAAAGGAGCCATAATAGACATCCAAAGAAAAATGAAGGGGAAAAGATAAAAGAAATTTATGGATGATTTAAGGGACTTTCAGGAGGTAATTTTGATCACTTGTTATGACTTACCATAAGCCATGTAATTCCAGGTTTAATTGTTTTCACACGGGCATCCTCCCTTGGCCCATCAGGGGAGGATCTCTCCTGTAGAATTGCTTGTGAGGTTGATGAGCCGCTTGAGCAGATGTAAAGAAATAAATCAACCCTAACCAAGACCTGCCAGGCTGTGACAGAGCAGTGAGCAGGTGCTGTGGGCTGGAAGAGGTAGGGGGGACCAACTCAGCTGGCATGGAGGGGTTAGGGCTGAGTCTTCAGCTGGTGGAAGACTCAGGTAGAGAAGCGCATGGTGGCTGGGGATCAGGCACCCCAGCAAAAATGGTTCACAGTCACAATGGACTCGTTTTTTGCCCAAGTCTCCCTGCATGCCAGTTGTGTGGGGGCCTTCTGGGGCCTCACAGTCCATAGACTGTCCCACCCCAGAACAGCTAAGAAGGATGCAGTGTTCACTCTTCTTATCTTTGTGTTCATTCATTCAGAAAACAGTCTTGAGTGCAAACCCCATGCCAAGCACATGCAAAACCCCAAAAGGTGTGGTGCTGGGGGTTGGGGGAGCCAGGCCAGGCAGAGAACTTCACTCACCCCTTTGCTTCTCCTCCTGGGGCCCCTTTCTCAATTCCTTAATGGGAGCAAACAGTTCTCCTGCCCTTTGGGAGTGGTGTTATGCTGCCCTCTCTAGTTTTTTTCCATTTCCAGAGGAAATGGGACCATCTCCTAGGCGGGGCAGGAATTAGGGGAGAGGGTCAGCCAGAAGAAGCTGAAGAGAGGCATGGTGGCTACTCAGCTGCCCAGCAGGAGAGCAGCCAGTGGGGGCCTGGAGTCCCACAGGAAGCTCCAGCTGGCATCTGTGCATAACTGAATTCTCAGCAGAGAGCTGGAGTCGCTTATACAAAGTCTGACTGTGTCTGATTAATCACATGTATATCAAAGGCCAAGTTAAGTCCTTTCAAGTCTTTGGAAGTTAGCAAACTTGCAGATGCCTAGACTTTCTAGGAGGCCATGTAGAAAACTACTGATGACTCTTGGCATAAGTGAAGGGTGGAGGCATTATCTCCCAAAAGACTCTGTGATTCTGCCCTTATTTTTTTTTTTCTTATTTTTTTACCAGGACCATTTGTTACTTTAGTTATATACATATACATAAAGTTTAAGAAAGAAGAGAGTAAGCAGATTGAAGATTCTAGTCACTTGAATATAGTAAATTAGGTCTCCCATTTTTTCCCCCGCTGCTGGCCAGTAAGGGGATCCGAACCTTTGACCTTGGTGTTTTAACACTGTGCTCTAACCAGCTAAGCTAACCGGCCAGCCCTCTAGGTCCCGCATTTTAATTGCTCTTCTTTGGATTCGTGTTTAGGGTCTGACAATTTTGTGTTTCTTTACTTCATCAAACCTCTCTTAGGTTCTTCCCGCAAAGAGATCACAAAACACTGGGAATGGCTGGAAAATAACTTGCTCCAGACGCTGTCCATCTTTGACAATGAGGAAGATATCACCACCTTCGTCAAGGGCAAGATACAGGTAAGGTTTACATTCAGCTAACAGTTCTCACTCCCCTTCTCGGGCGGGCAGAGTTCACGGGTATCATCTTATCGCATCTTCTAACAACACGGTGCACGTTTTATCCCCATTTCACAGAGATGGAAACTGAAGTGTCAGCTCTCATGCTCTTGGAATTGAAAGGGGCAGTTGAACCCATTGCCCGTGAAGGCCCCTTCTTAGCCTGGCTGGCCACTGGAGGCTGACGGAAGCTTAGTTCAGAGTTTCTATTCCGTGCAAAGTGCCTTAGAACAAATATGCAGATATGCAACTCTGTTTGCCAGTTCCTTGGCTAACAGAGGAAGAAGCTGGAAATGATAGGACATTTTGAAGTATGGTTTTCTTATAAAACTAACATTATTTTAAAAGGCGCATATCCTATATTCAGCAATTGCATTCCTTGGAGTTTACCCTACAGTGTATTCATATGTGCAGAATGACGCATGTATCAAGATGTTCCCTCCAACACTGTTTTAGCAAAAAGACTAGAAACAGTGCCTCCCGGTCCCGTGATAAGAGGGAAGAGCAGCTGTTCTCTCCTCTGCAAAATGATAGTAATAATACTTGCTAGCACTTACTGGTATTTTCTGTATGCTTACTGTGTGCTAATGGGGACTTATTAAGTCATATATGATATACTTAACAGAATATTTTGTAGCCATCAAAATAATGATTATGAAAATTGTAGCAATGTGTGAAAACTTATATCCTGGTGATATTTAGTTTCTTTCCTCTTTGAGGGATAATTAACACTATAATGAGGATTTACCTGAATGTACATGGGGTCTTTAAAAAGTTCATGGAAGGATTTATATTACCTTTTAATTCAATTTTTCCATAAACTTTTTCAAGTACCCTCATATATGTGTATCTTTGTCTTTCTGTTAGATCCTTGCCTTAAGTTAGATTCCTGGGAGAGCTCTTAGTGTGTCAAAGTTTCATGGTGCAGAGTTGCTTTGGATAGGCCCTTGTAAGTTCATTATACCAGAACTTTATAGACCTGGGCAGATGGTACCAAGTTTCTCAGCTCTTCTATGCACTTTGGGGTTCAAGGCAGGACCTGTGTTGCCTTCTAGCTCCAGGAAAATAGGCAGAGGGCGGAGGCAATCCTTCAGTCTCCCAGTAAGCAAGTTAGGTGATACTACTACTACTATTAAATAATAGTAGCAACATTGCTGAATGCCTCCTGTATACCAGTCCCCAACAAACTAATCAACAAAACATAAAAGTTCTAAATGACTCTGGGGCGAAAGAAGAAATGGAAAATCTAACTAGAAAATATTTAGAACTAAAGAATAATTGAAATACTACTGCATGTCAGAATTTGTGGGATGCAGCAAAAGCATCACACAGAAGGAAATTTTTAAAGCCTGAAATCTTATAAATGAAGAAAGGGCAAAAATTAATGAGCCGAGTGTCCGATTCAGTAAGTTAGGAAAAGAACTCGAGAGAAACAAGAAAATTAGACAGAAGGAAATAACCAAAGGCTGAAGTGAAGTCCATAGAAAATGAGAGAAGAGCAACAGATCCAAAAATGGGAGAAAATCTGTGGCCAAAGGATCCAGGACGATGGGGGCCGGCCCGTGGCTCACTCGGGAGAGTGCGGTGCTGATAACACCAAGGCCGCGGGTTCGGATCCCGTATAGGGATGGCCGGTTGCTCACTGGGTGAGCGTGGTGCTGACAAGGGATCCAGGACGAGAGAGAAACCTCCAACAAGCACTGTTAGAAATGAAACATGAGGAACCCCTATTGAAAAGCAGGATTTTCAAAAGAGAGAGAGTGCTATAAACAGCTTTAAACCAATAAATATAAGAATTTAGGCAAAATCGTCACTTTCTTAGAATAATATATATTAGTTTCCAATTGCTACTGTAACAAGTTACCGTAAACTTAGTGGCTTAAACGAACACAAATTTATGATCTTACAGTTTTGGAGGTCAGAAGTCTGAAATGGGTCTCGCTGGGCTAATATCGAGGTGTTGGCAGGGCTGCATTCCTTCTGGAGGCAGAGGAGGGAGTCCGTTTTCTTGCCTTTTCCAGCTTCGAGAGGCCACTTGTACTCCTCAGTTCTTGACCTCTCCCTTCATCTTCAGTTCCAGCAGCGCAGCATCAAATCAATCAGCCTCTCCCTTCATCCCTCTCTCCCCCCTCCCTCCAGTTGTACCTGGAAAACTCCCATTCTGTGACTCTGACCCTCTTTCTTCCCTCTTTATAAGGACCCTTGTGGTTAAATTGGGCTCACCCAAATGACCCAGGATCATCTCCCCATCTCAAAATCCTTAGTCACATCTACAAAGTTCCTAATCACATTTGCAAAGTCCCTTTTGCTATATAAGGTAACATATTCCCGGGGAGTAGGATGTAGACATCTTCAGGGGGCATCGTTTGGCCTACCACATAATATAACTTAAACTGGGGCTCAGGAAGAAATAGGAAACCCGAATATGCCTAAAACTATTAAAGAAACCGAATCGGTAATTTAAAATCTACCCAGTGATTTTTACAGGTGGGTTCTATCAGTCAACAGGCAGAAAATTCCAGCCCGTGAGCCAGGCTGGTTAATCCCCACTGGTGAGGACTGTAACCACTGACTAGAGGCTGGAAAGTCATCTGAGGGCTCAGAGCTGGGGAGTCGCCAGTAAGGAGTGTGGAGTAGACAGTTGTCAGCCCCTCCACTCCCTACCTGGAAGTTTTCCAGGTGGAGCTGGAGGGAGTGAGGGAGCAGCGAGACCCAGGATGGTGGCCCAGGGGCAGGGCACCTGTTCTACAGAGGTGGCTGGCCCACCACAGGCTGTCCAGGGCCACCCTTGTGCTTTCCAACAGTGGGGCACTCTTCCAGCCTCCCAGTGGGGTGGAATCGGGGGCAGCTGAACACAAAGGCAGGGCCTTAACAGTAAGGAGGGTGCTTTGCCAGAGGCTTTTCCCCCAGATATGGAGCTGGTTCCAGCAGGAGCATTCCAGGGAGGCACCAGAGGCAGCTGGAGAGAGGATGGTTACTTCACAGCTGCAGTGGTTCTGGTGTGAGGGAAGAAAAATTGTTTTTCCTTCTGCTCTTTTAGGTTCTTGTTTGGGGCTCTGTAACAAAAGACAGGCTAACAAGAGAAAAATTGAAGTTTGTTAACATGGGTGTCTCATACATATGTAGGAGAAACTCAGGGATGAGTAACTCGAGTTTTTGGTTAGAACTTGGGTCTACATAGCTCTTCACAAAGGAGCAATACTGTTTTGTTTTGTTTTTATTTTTGGTGGTTGGCTGGTCCTGGGATCCAAACCCTCGACCCTAGTGTTATAACACTGTGCTCTAACCAGCTGACCTAACTGGCCAGCCCAAGCAGTACATTTAAAGAGAAATGACAGGACAAAGGAAACCAGGGTACACTTCCAAGGGCAGGAAATTGTGGCAAAGTAAATACATGGGGGAGACTAATGGAGTGAGGTTTGTTCACTGGTGCCATCTCTGAGCTGATGAGAGAGTGGTGTCGCCTGCAGTAAATGTGAACTTATATCCTGCTTTTAGGCAGAAAGGGGGAGGGTGGAGAGAACCTCTCCTGCCTTTGCTGCTGCTTAATTGCCTTCAGGTCAAAAATAATTCCTATGTCAGAGGCGTATTTTGGAGTAGCGTATTCTTGTTTCCTTCCCTGGCTATGCTGAAAAATAGAAGGAATCAAAGCAGACCCCACCTTCGGGTTCTCACCTGGGCTCACAGCTGTCCTCCCTGCCCATGAATGTGGGGGACGCGAGGCCGCTAAGAGCCCCAGCAGAAGCAGCAGGCCCCACCACCAGCACTGGCTTTGATTTACTCGGGCTTATTCCAATAATTATCTTTCTAGCAAATCGGCATGTACATTTTGAGCCAAGTACACTAAGGACCTGTTTTATCCCAGGAGGTTTGGGGCTGGCTCCATGGCCCAGGGTGACATCTCTGAGCACCCTGAGCCTTGTGGAGATGACAGCAGCATGAGGGAGGTGGGTGGGCCCTGTGGGTCCGATGCAGAACATCCTCCAGGATGTGGTGAGGAAAGCTCTTTACAGAACAGGGCCACGGGGTGATCCCGTTTTTGCAAAGAAAGGAGGAGAGAGAAAAACACAGGTATTTGCTTATATGTACACGGGTGTCTGCGTGTCTGGAGGGGCCCGGGAAGGTAGCTCCAGAGGGCAAGAGGAGACCCCCTTTTCACTGCACACATTTTTCTACCTTTGCATGTTTTTACCATGTTTATGGACGATATGTTTCAACAGTTTCATACAAATAAATAAAATGTTTATTTACAGAGTCACCACTCTGAGCAAGTAATGATAGTAGTTCAGGGCGTTGTGGGAACCTGTCCAGAGCCCACCGGCAGCATCTGTAGTCCTTGTGCTGTGTCCTCGAGCCTGCCAGGGCATGGCCACTTCCTTACCCAGGAGCTGCTAACTGTGCCCCTGCTGTGCCTGTAGCCCTGAGCCCTGGGTTCCTTGGGCCTCTCTGTTCCACCTTTGACCTGCCCAGGAATGTGAGTCCTCTTGTCTTCCCCCAGGGCATCATCGCGGAAGAGAACAAGAACCTGCAGCCCCAGGGAGATGAGGACCCTGGGAAGTTCAAGGAGGCTGAGCTGAAGATGCGGAAGCAGTTTGGGATGCCTGAGGGCGAGAAGCTGGTCAACTACTACTCCTGCAGCTACTGGAAGGGCCGCGTGCCACGGCAGGGCTGGCTCTACCTGACCGTCAACCACCTGTGTTTCTACTCCTTCCTGCTGGGGAAGGAAGGTGAGGCCCTGCGCAGTGGGTGGGGGCAGGCAGGGGGCACCAGCCCTGAAGCATCAGGGTGAAGGGGTCTCCCTCCAGCCCTCCGTGCCTCAGCTCCTCCGTGTCCTTGCTCCCCGGCCTCCCCTCCAGAGAATTCACAGCCTCTCCAGACTGCCAGAGTTCCTGGTGGGTCTCCCTCCTCTTGGCCCCAGATGTTCTGTCCCCACACAGCTACCAGAACAGTCTCTCCCAAATCCAAATGCCACCTCAGCAGCCCCACAGGAACACTCAGGCTTGAGCCAGGCACACACCTGCTCCTGGCAGGTTCTGATTATGTCTATAGTCAGTCCACTAGTAGGATTCTGCACATAGTAACTTTCTTCAGGCCTCCCCCTTTTCTCTTCAGTCGGTACATTCAAAGGCATGCATCTTCCCTGAGTGAGTCTGGGGTATGCAGTGCCCAGGCACATGCCACTGCTGTCGCCTGCTGCAGGTCCCTGTGGGACACCTGGCCTCTGGATGCCAGCCAGACTCCCTGCCCAGTGGTCAGCAACCTCTGTGGCCACCATCACCCCAGAAAGAGCTCCAGGGCTTTAGCTGCGCCGACTAGTCACTGTTTCCAAGCCCAGCAATCCCATCTCTCTCCACACCTCCCTCAGCATTCAGCCCCCCAGCCCTTGTCTCCCCTTGCCTGTCAAGACCAGGATGGCCAGCCACCTCTTGTTGGTCAGGGCAGTGTCCTCTCTGCTGGCCACACCATGTTGTGAGCTTATTCACACGTCGGCGCACTCCTGCACAGTGGGGCTTCTCAGGGCCAGGCCCTCAGCTAGTTCATCTCCACACGATCATCTGTTTCTCTCCTCACCCATTCATGGGGCAAACATTCCCCCAATACAGTTGGTCTGGGAGGCAGCAGAGACCCCAACAGCCAGTCCCTCCGTATAGAGCATGTAGCCCAGCGTAGTCAGGCTCAGGCACCGAGGGGTATGGGATAAATGCTGCCCTCAGAGGTGTTCCCTGGGGGCGTGGGGGATTCCAGGTGCGGACGGGAGTCAGGAGCCTTGCCTTGATCAGTTCTAATTGGGGGTGTGTCTTTTCCTGCGGGTGTCCAGTGAGCCTTGTGGTGCAGTGGGTGGATGTCACACGGCTGGAGAAGAATGCCACCCTGCTCTTCCCCGAGAGCATCCGTGTGGACACCCGGGACCAGGAGCTCTTCTTCTCCATGTTCCTCAACATTGGTGAGACCTTCAAGCTCATGGAGCAGTTGGCCAACCTGGCCGTGCGGCAGCTGCTGGACAGCGACGACTTCCTGGAGGACAAGCCCCTGCCCAGGCCCATCCGGCCGCACAGGAACATCTCGGCTCTGAAGCGGTGCATGGCCCTCCGGGGGTGGGAGGGCCCCATGGCGTGTGAGGGCTGGCTCACTTGAGCAGGATTCACTGACCCCGCCTGGCCCATGGCCAGATGTGAAGGCCTGGAGAGGGTCTCCAATTTCACCCCTCACCATCTGCCCGCTTGGGAAGGCCAGGCAGGTCATTGCAGTGCTGCACGGGGAGGGCACCCAGAGATATTAGTGATGTCCTAAAATATCACTAATGTGGAGGAAGGCCTTCCCACCTTGTTTCTTGCAGCCCTATGATGGGAAGTTTCTCTTACTGTCCCTAGGTCTTAGACGAGGAAGCCGAGGCACAGAGAGATTGAGTAACTTGCCTGAGGTCCCTCAGCTAGTGAGTGGTGGGGCCAGGACATGAAACTCCTTGGCCAGAGCACCCTTGGGGTGTCTCAGATCCCCCGGAGGCTGCATCTGGAAGGCTGCATTGAATCTGGGCTCAGGGCACACAGCCTCTATCCTACAGTGATTGACAGCTCTCCTCAAGACCCCTTGGCCAGACTCACAGCCACGGAACCCAGGCCTCTGGGGTCTGAAGCCAGCAGGGGAGACAGCCGTGTGCAGGGCCAAGGTCACTGCCTCCCTGTCCATGGGGATTGGTGGCCAGCTCCTCCCAGTCACTTCTGTTTGAGCTCCTAGGTTGTAGCTTCATGGGAAACCTGCAAGGCTGGCCAAGATCTCAGAAGTTCACTGAGCCTGTGGGTCCCACAGCCAGGGTGTACACAGCCAGATTCACACCTATGTGTTCAGGGACCTCATCCCAGCCAGGCATTTCCTGGGTCATACCTATAGACCATGATCTAGGCCCAGGCTCTAGGGTATGCCTTCAGGACCAGAACATTGTGCAAAGATGTCACTCTTTTTTGGGGGGTCAGGGGTAGGCAGCTGGCCAGTAAGGATATCACTCTTGTGATTTGAGTGACAGGGTTGCTTTTGGGACTTTTCGGAAAGAAAACAAACAGGGCTGGAACTTGACAGTGTCTAGCACTATCAGTCAGGGTGTGTGGTCAGCCCTTGTCAGGCTGGCAGCAACCCAAGGTAGGTGGAAGGCTCACTTAGGGGTTGGGGAGTGATGTTTATGTGGATAGAGCCACTGAAGGGGACCAGCCAGGAGCCAGGCCACTGTCCCTCATGGCCATCAGACATACAAATGAGCATTTCTAGTACACAACAGCTGCCACCTGTTACAGTTTTAGCTCCACACCTCACTGTTGGAAGATCCTACCTAGATTTCAAGGTGTGAGGTTAGGTCTTCCCAGTGTGAAGCAGCACCCTCAGGGTGGCAATGTTCTTGGTCTGAGTGGGCAGGGTGCCAGGAACCATGGCACTGCCTGCCTTTCAGCACCAAGCAGCATGTCATAACTCTTCCTGGGCCAGCCTGCAGGTGTCCTTTCAAGGCAGTGAGGTCTCCAGCACATGTTGAGTGCTAACCACTGTTCTGGTCATATGAATGTCCCAGGTTTTACTTGGTCATTTAACGTGCATCTCTTATTGAACTCTGAGATCCCTGGGCAGGGCTTGCTCACAGGAAGACCCCAAGGATCCTGAATCTGATGTGGAAACTAAGGCCCAGGGAGACCCTGAGGCCCCTCACAGGCATGCTGGCCCTGACTCTTGTCCCCTTTCCTCCCTTCCCTCAACCTTGTTTCCCCAGAGATCTGGACGCCCGCGCCAAGAATGAGTGCTACCGGGCCACCTTCCGGCTGCCCAGGGATGAGCGGCTGGATGGCCATACGGGCTGCACCCTGTGGACACCATTCAACAAACTGCACATCCCTGGCCAGATGTTCATCTCCAACAACTACATCTGCTTCGCCAGCAAGGAGGAGGACGCATGCCACCTCATCATACCCCTGAGGGAGGTGAGCATCCTCTGGTCAGGGCAGGCTCAGGGACCAGGCCCCACTTCAGCTCTGCCCCAGCTCTCTTGGGGGCACCTGGCAGGAGTCACAGGCCTTTGTGGCCTCACATCATGCAGGGGACATGTGGAGGGTATGTGGCTGAGTCTGGCCCTTCTGAGCACCTGCCCCTCAGGGATCACCTCGCCTAGTGGGGAGATAGGGTGGCAGTGTGCCAGACAGCTCCTACTAGAGTGTAAGGAAACTTCAGGAAGGACCCGTCCTTCCCTGATCAAAGTTCAGTGGCCCCCTGTGGGTGAGTTCCCCAGGACCTGCAGTCGAATTTTGGCAAAGCCCTGCTCTCTTGGCTGGGCCTCGAGGACCTTGCCCATGCACCAGCCCCACTATGTCTCAGAGACCACTTCAGCAGCCCTCTCTCGACACACATACCAGCACAGCCATTGGAGGTCAGCTCTCACCTGGTGGGTTGGGGCAGATCTTACCTGTCAGGGGTAGTCTTTCTCAGGTTTCTTGGGTTTCCACAGTGACCCTAGTCAAAACAAGGCCATTTGTCCTGTGCTGCTGTGAAGGGGTGTGGGCAGCAAGGGAGAGGGCCCCCACCCAGAGAGAAGGGACCAACACTGAGGGCAGGGCAGGTGCCAGTCCTCCTTTTCCTCGTGGCCTAGCAAGGCACTGGCTGTTAATTGTATGATGCACAGTGAGGTTCTTTAGTTATAACTTAAATCACAGTATTTCAATTTTATTGAAAACCTAGAGCGGTGAGACCTCCCTGGAATTTGTACAAAGCCCTCAAGTTGCAGGTGTAGCTGTGAATAGGTGTGGGACAGGGTGCTGTCTCAGTTTCCCCAAGGGAAGTCAGAGGCCAAGGACTCCAAAGAGCCATAGCTCCAAAAGCTCCAGATTGAGAGGCTCAGATGTGGCCCCTGATCCCACATTCTCTTGGCACCAGGACCCTGAGCATTCCTCCTTGTCCCCAGTTGCGTTTCTCCTGCCGGGTCCTTGACATTTCTTATAGCAGAGAACGCTGGCTGAGCTGGGTGAGCAGGACGATCTCACCCTGGAGGGCTGTTCCTCACTCGGGGGTCGGAGCTCTGTGGCTGGTCTGTTGGGAGCCAGCCAGACCCAGCCCAGCACTGACCATCCTGAACATAACTGCTCCTCGACATCCCAGCCAGAGGGGTTCACAGGAGCTCCTTTGCCCACAGCCAGCTCCGTGCTTGTCTGGTGGGGTCTTGAATTCCACTCCCAGGCGTGCTCTTCCCCTGCTCCCCTTGGGAAGCAGCGCCCCTTCCATCCATTGCTCAGGTGAAAGCAGGAGGTCTCCGTGATTCTGACCTCGCCCTCCTTCCCACAGCCTACCCATAGCACGTCCTGTCAGCTGCTGTCATCTGCTTGGACCATCTCAGGAGGGTCCTAACATCACCTAACCCCTTTATGACACATCCCCCTGCAGCAGCCAGAGAAATTTAAAAATCAGTCAGAGCCTGTTGGTGCCCTGCTTAGAATCCTCCAGGGTCTTCTCTTTGTGGTTAGAAGAATCCCCAACTGCTACCTGTGACCTGTGAGACACACAGTCACCTGCTGTGTGAGCCGTCTACCCGCTCCCAGACCTCCACTCATACACGCCCCCACACACACACTCACACATATGTGCACCACTACTGATACACGCTCACACATACAGAGGCACACACACACACACGAACACACATACTACACACTCATACACACCACATAGGCGTGTTCACATACACGCCCCCCACACACACACAACTGCACAGTCATACATACCCCATACACACACACATGCAAATAACATACACATACACACACAAACACTGCACATACACACATACACATGCCACCCCATTCCTGCTCACGGTGCCCCACCTTCTCCAGCCTTTCCTTCCTCCCTCAAGGAAGCCTCAGTCCCCCCTTAAGGCAGCTGCTGTGCGCTCTGCCCTGTCCTTTCCCCAGCTCCTCTCCTGACTGACCAGGTCTTAGCTCAGGCACTGCCTCCCCAGAGGCACCTTCAGCACACAGCAGTCCGGCAGCCTCCCATCCCACCTTGTTGCCAGGACTCACCCTAGTGACCATGCTTAGCCTGCATGTCCATCGTCTGTACGCCCACTGGGCCATGGACTCTGCAGAGGTGCCCACGGGCAGCCCATCCCACACCCTCCACACCTGTGCCACTCTCTCCACGCCTCAGAGGGGTCAGAGCTGAGAGCTCGGAAATGCACACCCTCAAAGCGCTCCCTGGGAACAAGTGCTTAGGACCACCTTGCAAGCAAGGAGCTGCTCAGTGTGCTTCAGAGCAGGGGATAAATGATCTTTTGAGAAAACAATAAGGGCCAGCAGCTGGCACTTACATTTTACATCATTGTCCTCATACTGGTCCTGCAAGTCCAGTGTGCTCACCCCTGTCACCAGGTGAAAACATGAGACTTAGACATGCAAGCAACTTGCTCAAGGTCACACACAGTAAGTGGCAGAATCAGAATCCAAATCCAGTTAGGCCACTTATGGCACTGTGCCCAGGAGAGGACAGTTTCAGGACCACTGTGGTCTTCTCACATTCACAAAGCACTCCCCACTTTATGTCTTAAGATGCAAACGCCCTAGAGAGTGTTTTTGCCTTCTCAGGTGACCATTGTCGAAAAAGCCGACAGCTCCAGTGTCCTTCCCAGCCCTCTGTCCATTAGCACCAAGAGTAAAATGACCTTCCTGTTTGCTAACCTGAAAGACCGTGATTTCTTGGTCCAGAGGATCTCTGATTTCCTCCAGAAAACACCGTCCAAGCAGCCAGGCAGCAGCATCGGGGGGAGGAAAGCCAGCGTTGTGGACCCAGCCCCAGAGGTGAGAGAGGCCCCTTGGGAGCCGTGGGGTGGGAGGCAGGGCCAGGGGAAGACCTAGGGCAGCCATCGGCTTCCCTGCTGGAGCCTGACCTCGTGCTGTCTGCTGACGGCCTCTTGGGCTGAGAGGGTGATTTTCTGGAGCTGGGAAGAGACCCTCTGTGTATGGGGTGGAGAGTCCAACCTAGCTGTGCCGCCTCAGGCATCCAAGCCACACACCCACTGCCCAGCGCCACAGCCTCGCTGCACTCCACCCCCACGCACACACCCACCAGTGCTTCTCACACTTGCTCAGCCTTCCTCAAGGCCCATCCTCATGAGAAACCTTCTCTGGCTGCCCCCAGAGCAAGGGCTGCACAGCCGAGGCCCTCCCCTTGGGTTTATTCACTTGGCGTTTCCCCATCGGTCTTTCAGTCTAAGGTTCTTACAGGTAAGACTCCTTTTAAAGACTTGACTGAAGTATCATTATCACCAACAAACTTAACAATTTCTTAATATCATCAAATACTTCTATTCACATTTCCCCAAAGGCAGGTGTACTTTTTACACTTTGATTGTTTGAGTTACACAAAAGTCAGACATACAATTGGTTGATACGTCTCTTAAATCCCTTTTAATCTATAGGTTTCTGTTCCACATCTCTCTTTTCCCCCTCCTCTCTTGCAGTATTTTGTTGAAGAGATTGGGTCACCAGTGCTATAGAGTCTTTCACAGTCCGGTTTTTGCTAATTGCATCCCCTGTAGGCATTTAACAAGTTCCTTTGTCACCTCTTTCCTTTAAGTTGGTTGAGTGAGATCCAGAGCCTCCATCAAATTCAGGCTCAACTGATTCTTGTTTTTGGCAGATCCAGCTGTAGGCAGGACTGGGGTGCTATGTACTTCTAACAGGAGGTTACACCTGGTCACCTCTTCATGTGCTGCTGTCAGTCATTGAGAGCATTGCCTAGGTCCAGCCATTCATTAGGGATTGCAAAATGGTGGCACTCGAGTGCTATCACTCCTTCTGTCTAGTAGCTGGAATACTCCTATAAAGAGGAACTTCCCCTCATTAACTGTTTGGTTACCTCAAGGCAGAATAAATCTTTTACTCTTTCCTTTTATTCACCAGTATTCAAAGTATCCTCCAAATGTGACCAATTTGCTTTTAATGTTTATTTTTAATGTAATTATGAACTTGTGGATTTTAACAACTTGATGTGTGTCCATCCATTACAGCCCTTATTCTGTGACCAGAGGAGGCTTATTCAGGTTGGCTTCTAAGTCCTTTTGACACAACCTTGACCATCTTTGCTGGCTCCCTTGCTTTCTTTTTTGGTGGCTGGCCGGTACAGGGATCCGAACCCTTGACCATGCTCTAACTGTCCGGCCCTCTTGCTTCCAGGTATGACAAGATGGGTGTGTTGCTTTTGCTTTCAATCTGAATTTGTAAAAATACTTAACCATTAGAAGAATCCATGTAAAAATCCACAGATCTGGCTTCTCTGGAAAAATCAGCAGCCCAAGCACTACAGGGACTCACTCCCACTGGATGGTGGTAAACACATTCCAGCTCCCTAGAGCCCCACATGGTCTGGCCTGTGTAGGCCTTTGAATTTTCCACCCCTGTAGTAGATGCTCAGTAGATTATTAAGTGGATAGGAATGGGTGGGAAGGGGATGGGTGTAATCTGTGGATTGGAGGCATTAAGAAAGGTTTCTTGGAGGAGGTTGGGCCTGATCTGGGATTTCAAGAAAGGAAAAAGTTGGTTTGGATGAAAGGGGGCGTGAGCAAGATGACTGAGCCACCTCTGCCTTCATGATCTCAACGCCACCAGTGACAGGGCCTGACAGCCCAGAGTAAGCATGGGCCCATGGCATTTTCCAAGCACTCGCAATTCACGCGTCCAACATATTTTTATTGCATTCCTACTAGGTGCCAGCTGCTAGTCTAGGCACAAGGTATAGAGCAGTGAACAGATTAGACAAAACTCATGCTCTCTTAGAGCTAATATTCTACTGAAAGAGACAGTATGCAAATCAAAATATAATATGTCAGGCAGTGATGGGGCTATGGATAAAAATGAAGAAGGATCAGAGGACCAGGGGAAAGGAGGGGCTCCATTGTATCTCTCTTGCTCATGCGTCAGGGGGCATTTGAAAAGAAACTTGAAAGAAGCGAAGACAGAAGCCATAGAGTATCTGGGGAAAGGGTATTCGAGGCAGAGAAGATAGCCAGAATAGCAAGGAGCCTTGAGGCAGGATTGAGTTCTGCACAGGCTCCTGAGACAGGGTATGGGAGCCTGGGTGTAAGAGGTGAGATTAGAGAGGTGGCAGGAAGCCAGGTCATGAAAAGCCCTTAGGCTCTTGTAAACACTTCAGCTTTCACTCTGAGTGAGATGGAAAGCCGGTGAAGAGTTTTGACCAGAGGAGGAACATGATCTGTTTATGTGTTAATAGGATTACTCTGGCTGCCCATGTTGACAATGGATTAGCGGTGTGCTATCTACTACAGCTGCCTGCTGTGGAACAATTGAAATTTGGCTAGTGCAAATTGAAATGTGCCACACATGTACACTATACACCTATACACCTATACACTGTACACTTAAGATTTTCAAGACTTAATGTGAAAAAAAATGTAAAATACCTCAATAGCTTTTTTTAATTGAGTCCATGTTGAAATAATATTTTGGATATGTGTGATTCAATAAAATGTATTATTAGAAGTAATCTCACCAATTTCTTTTAGGCTCTTTTAATATGGCTATTAGGAAATTTAAAATTACATAGGTGGCTCTCACTGTACCTCTCTTGGACAGTGCTGGACTAGAGAGGGCAAGCATCGAGGCAGTACATTGGCTGGATGGCTGTTACAGTAATTAGTGCAGGAGACGATAGAGCCTTGGTCAAGAGTGGTAGCAGTGGAGTTAGTGAGAAATGGTAAAATACACATAACATAAAATTTACCATTTTAACCATTTTTAAGTGTACAGTTCAGTGGCATTAAGTACATTCACATTGTTGTGCAACTGTCACCTCCATCCATCCACAGAACTTTTTTTATTTTGCTAAACTAAAACTCCATACCCAGTAAAAACTAACTCTCCATTCGTTCCTCCCTCTGGCCCCTGCAACCACCGATTTATTTTCTGTCTCTGTGAATTTGACCACTTTAGGTACCTTACATAAGAGGAATCATACAGTACGTGTCTTTTTGTGACTGGTTTATTTCACTTAGCCTAATGTCCTCAAGGTTCATCCATGTTGTAGCACGTGTCAGAATGTCCTTCCTTCTTAAGGATGAATAATGTTCCGTTCTGTGGGTGTACCACGTTTTGTTTGTCCATTCATCTGTCGGTGGACACTTGGGCTGCTTCCACCTTTTGGCTGGTTATTGTGAATTACACTGCTATGAACATGGTATACAAATATCTGTTTGAGTCTCTGCTTTCAGTTCTTTTGGGTGTGTATCCAGAGTGGAATTGCTGGGTTATAATAAAATCCTTATGTTTAGGGCCGGCCTGTGGCTCACTCGGGAGAGTGCGGTGCTGATAACACCAAGGCCACGGGTTCGGATCCCATATAGGGATGGCCGGTTCGCTCACTGGCTGAGCGTGGTGCTGACAACACCAAGTCAAGGGTTAAGATCCCCTTACCGGTCATCCTTTTAAAAAAAAAAAATTCTTGGGCCGGCCCAGTGGCGCACTGGATAGTGCGCCGCTTGGGAAGCGTGGCAGCGCTCCCGTCCGAGGGTTCGGATCCCACATAGGGATGGCCGGTTTGCTCACTGGCTGAGCATGGTGCTGACAACACCAAGTCAAGGGTTAAGATCCCCTTACCGGTCATCTTTTTAA
>NW_007729525.1:38254-116248 GCF_000696425.1 Galeopterus variegatus | reverse complement strand
GGTCCCCGGTCCGGTACGGGGGCAACACTGAGGGTTGCGATCCGTTGCCGGACACAAAAAAAAAAAAAAAAAAAAAAAAAAAAAAAATTCTTATTTTTTATATTTTGAATAATTGCCATACCGTTTTCTACAGCAGCTACCCCATTTTACATTCCTACCAGCAATGCACAGGGTTCCAATTTCTCCACATTCGTGTCAACCTTTGTTATTTTCTGGTTTTATCTTTTTTGTTTTGTTTTTACATAAAGGCCATCCTAATGGGTGTGAGGTGACATCTCATCATGGGTTTGATTTGCATTTCCCTAGTGATTAGTGATGTTGAGCATCTTTTCATATGTTTATTGGCCATTTGTATATCTTCTTTGGAGAAATTTCTTTTTTCAAAAAAAGATGACCGGTAAGGGGATCTTAACCCTTGACTTGGTGTTGTCAGCACCATGCTCAGCCAGTGAGCAAACCGGCCATCCCTATGTGGGATCCGAACCCGGGGCCTTGGTGTTATCAGCACCGCACTCTCCCGAGTGAGCCACGGGCCGGCACTTTGGAGAAATTTCTATTCAAGTCTTTTGCCCATTTTTAAAATCCAGTTGTTTGGGTTTTTTTGTTATTGTGTTGTAGAAGTTCTTTATATGTATTCTAAATATTAACCCCTTATCACATATATGATTTTCAAATATTTTCTCCCATTCTGTGTGTTATCTTTTCATTCTGTTGATTGTGTCCTTTGATGTGCAGAGTTTTTAATTTTGATGTAATCCAATTAATTTTTTTATTTCATTATCTGTGCTTTTGGTATCATATTCAAGAAACTATTGCCAAATCCAGTGTTAGAAAACTTTTCACCTACATTTTGTTATGAGTTTTATAATTTTATAGTTTTTGTATATGATGTATATGGTATAAGTTAAGTGTCCAGCTTTATTCTCTTATATGTGGATATCCAGTTTTCCCACCACCATTTATTGAAAAGACTGTCCTTTCCCCATTGAATGGTCTCAGCACCCTTGTCGAAAACCATTTAACCTTATATGTAAGGGTTTATCTCTGGGCTTTCTATTCTAGTCTATTAGTCTATATATCTGTCTTTATGCCAGTACCACACTGTTTTGATTACTGTAGCTTTGTAGTAAGTTTTTAAATCAGGAAGTGTGAGTCCTCCAACTTTATTGTTAAAGATTGTTTTGGCTACTAGAGATCTTTTGAGATTTCTTAAGAATTTCAGCATGGATTTTTCTATTTCTGCAAAAAAAGTTATTGAGATTCTGATAGAGGTTACATTAAATCTGTACATCACTTTGGGTAGTATTGACATCTTAACAATACTGAGGCATCCAATCCATGATCATGGAATGTCTTTCTATTCATTTGCAACTTCTTAATCTCTATCAGCAACATTTTGAAGTTTCAGTGTATAAGTCTTTTGACTCCATTGTTAAGTTTATGTACAAGTATTCTATTTAACACTATTTTAAATGGAATTGTTTTCTTAATTTCTTTTTTTTTTCAATTGTTCGTTGTTAGGTTTAGGATATATTTTGGAATTAGACCTGAGAGAAATGATGGATCAGATATGGGGTATGGGAGAAAGAGCAGAGTCAAAGACAGTGCTGTGGTTTTGAGCCTGAGCAGCTCAGAGAATAAAATGCCCATTTAATGACATGAAGAAGATGCTGGAAGAGCAGCTTTAGAAGGTGAAATCAAGGATTTTGTCTTGGTCATAATGGAGTTTGAGGTGAAATATAATGAAACTGAGAATCAGCCTTTGAGATGGCAAAATAGAGATTATGGTGACCTAGACAAGAGTTGTTCATTGGAGGGACTGGAAGAAAGGTCTGATTGGAGTGGCCTTCACTTGGGACAAGGTGTCACTTCTCTCCCAGGGTGACAGAGATGCAAAGGATTACTCAAAGCCCATTTCTTCTGAGCAGTGAGAGGCCCCAAAGGGGTTAATTTTCCAAGAACCCTCAAGAGAGAAGCATTCCTTGGAAAAGTAACACTGAGCTGGGGTCTTCTCTCAGTATTTATTCTCCAGGCCAGAAAGTTATAGAAAAGGAACATAGATGGTTACAAAAGAACAGTAAGATAATTGTCATGGCAACAATCATTAGGTTTGGCTGCACCAAGGACATCTGCCCTTAGAGCCAGCAATTTTGCTGTGTTACAATTCTTTATCTACAACAGAGACTTTAGCCCAGGGAATGTTTCCTGTCTTTCGCAAGCTTCATATTTCTATGTGTAATTTTTAAAAGTTAGGCTATACGTGAAACTACAGGGCTTTGGAAGCTAGGCCCTGTGAAATACATTTGCTTTATTAATGTTAGTGTACTCCACAACAAGGTAGTGGCAGCAGGGTGGTTTTTGAAATCTTACTTTATTTTCTCATTAAAACACACAGAGCAACTTTAAGAATAAAAATACAAACCCACAGACAACATCTGCTGCAAAACTAGGTGAAAGGATATCACCACAAACCCCAGAATAGAAGTCAGACCACCAACTATAGTGTGATTCCGTACAGAAACAGAATCAGTAGCTGTGCTGAGGCAATGAGAGGGAGAGAAAAGAGGTCTCTGATAGTCCTGAGAGCCAGGGACTCCATAAACCAGCAAACAATACTCCACCAAAGAGCCTGCTCAGTAAATGGAAACCCCAGCAAGTGAATCTGAGAAACGACCAGTGAGACAGGGAGCAGATTTCTTAGGCTCCAGTTTACGATGAGTTAAAAAACAAAACAAAACAAAAACATAGAATTCTACTAACGGGTTAAGGGAAGATCAGAGAAGGCTAAGGCAGCCTAAGCCCTTGAGCATCTCAGACACACCCAACCAAAACTTTCCTTCCAAAGGGAAGGAGCCCACCCCAAGGAAAAAAAGAGCTGGGATTAAGCTGGACAGGAAAACTGCGGGTTAAGGAGAGAGAAGCTTCAGATACTAGAGAAAGCCAATCTCAGAAAGTACTGGAGAGAGAGCTGTGCAGGGAGACTATACCAGAAGAAGGACCCCTCCACCTATGAAGTTCAGAAAGCTATCCTGACCCACATTTGCCCCATACATAAAACATCCTCCTAAAAGTACACAAAAAATTATATCATTTAAATATGAGTAACAGAAAGATATTATGATCACACCCTATACAAAGATACCATTGGGGAAAAAATGAACCAAATAGCCTTCTACAGACAGTGAAAGCACACCAGAAAAACACTCCCCCAAGCAGATGAAAATTGTTCCCTAATATTTAAAGATGAAAAGAAATAGAAAAAATATAGAAACTAGTAAAGAATGGTATAAAACAAAATTTTTTTTAAAGATGACCAGTCAGGGGATCTTAACCCTTGACTTGGTGTTGTCAGCACCACACTCTCCCAAGTGAGCAAACCAGCCATCCCTATATAGGGATCCAAACCTGTGGCCTTGGTGTTATCAGCACCACACTCACCCAAGTGAGCCATGGGCCGGCCCATAAATTTTTTAAAGTTTAGAAAATTCAGAAACAAAATGAGTAATCTACAGAAAAATGTGGAGAGTTGACAGATCTCAGAAGAGGATTAGGAAAAAATGTAATATTTTGAAATGAAAACCATATGAGCAAGAACACAAAAATGGATACCATAGAGACTGCATTAGGAGAACTAAAGAAAAGATAGGAGAAAATGTAATTAGAGGACAGTCAAAGAGAAAAAAATAGTCCAGAGAAGTGATAAAGAAGTTAGGCAAAGAAGATCCAACTTATGTTTAATAGTAGCCTCCCCTCCCCCCACCCAGCTCCTGCCCCACTAAAAAAAAAAAAGCCAAAGCAGTGGAATAATAAATAATAGAAACAATGATTCAAGAAAACTTTTATGAAATAAAAGAAGATTTGAACCTACATAGTGGAAGGGCACATTGTATGTGAAAATCAACACAGAATGGTCAGTACTGAGACATAAGCTAGTAAACCCATTGCACTTTAAAGATTTAAAAAATTATTTTGGCCAACCAGTCAAAAAGACCAAGTCACATATGAAGGAAAGAATATCAGAGAGATGTCAGACTTTTTCATAGTAACATTTTATACAAATATAACATTTTAAAGATATACAATAAAAGAAAAGAATTAGTAGCTAATTTCTTTTTTTTTTTTTTTTGGCGGTTGTCCAGTACAGGGACCCAAACCCTTGACCTTGGTGTTACAACACCACTCCCTAACTAACTGAGCTAACCAACCAGCCCATAATTTCAATATTACTCATAATAGAGAATTGACATTACCTTAATAAGAGGGAACTAAGGGAACTATATAAAAATATAAGATTAAAGGTAATTATTGAGAAATAAATGTACACTTTCTGATAGGAAAAAATACTTGAGAGTATTTTTTGAGGGGGGAAAGGATACAGTGAGTTTAAGCAACTCAAGAAATTTTGTATAAAGGTTAACAGAATAATGGGGGTCACGTATGGGGTGGTTAACTTTTTAATGCAAGTATAACATTGCACTAGTCCATTTTGTTTGCTTATAGTTTCTCAGGCTGGGGAGTCCAAAGTCCGTCTGGTGATGGGGACAGTGACCCAGGGGTCTCACATTGCAAGATGGTGGAAGCAGAGAGAGCAGAGAGAGAGACAGACTCTCCTCTTTTAAAGCCCTGAGAACCACGCCCCTGACCACCATTTCTAATCCGTTCACTACGGCGTGGTCCTACAATCCAATCACCTCTTCAAGGCTCCACCTTCCAATTATAATAGGATTTCCCACCCTCTTAACAGTCACAGTGGGGGCTACGTTTCTAATACATAAAACTTGGGGGACACAATTCAAGCTTCAGGGAGTTTTGGGGGGACACAATTCAAGCTTCAGGGAGTTTTGGGGGGACACAATTCAACTGCAAACATGCGTGCACTAAAGTGCACAGATCACAGTATACAGCTTCATGATTTTTCACAAGGTGAACACGATGCATGAGCAACACCCAGTTGAAGAACGGGTAGGGTTTTAGGGGCAGCAACAGCATAGAGCTGTACTGATGGGAATGAACCCAGTGAAGAGGGAAGAAAATGATGGTGCTGGGAAGAGGAGAGGACAATTGCTAGAGAAAGGTCTTGGGGGTAAGAGGGGATGCGATCCAGGGCGTGAGCGAAGGGAGAGGTAGGCCTGGCATGCATGGCCGCAGATGCAGGGAGGCACACAGGTGGGTGGATGCCATGGAAGGTCTCTTGGATTGCATCTCCTGCTGCTTGCTCAGTCATGTGGAAGCAGGAAGTGCAGTTCGGGAGGAAGTGAGGGTGGACAGGTGGTTTGGGAGGTTTGTGCAGGACAAACATGTGAAGGGGTTACCAAGAAGGGGAAGGAACTAGACTAGGAAAATATAGGATTCCAGTCAGCACCAAGTGCCTACCTGAGGCCAGCAAGCCTGAATGTAAGGGGTAACCCAACCTGTGCCTCAGCAGAAAGCAACCTTGGCCCTGCCAGCTCAGCTCTGAGCATGCCATCTCACCAGGAGTATGTGTCTGTCACACAGGGCACATCCTGCAGTCTGTCTCCTTTCCTAGCACTGAGATTTTTGTTTCTCTAAGTTGCTCCATGGCTTTTGAGTCTGTATGTATCCTGGTTTCTCTTGGGGAAACTCAGGTGCAAAGCAGAATCTCTGCAGACAGGGCCCTATTGGTCTGCACTGGGGTTGTGCCCACTGGATTCAGGCAGCTTGTTATAAAAATTTATTTATGTCAGGCCGGCCTGGTGGTGCACTTGGTAGAGTGCGGCGCTTGGGAGTGCAGCAGCACTCCCGCCGAGGGTTCGGATCCCATATAGAGACCGGTCTGCTCACTGGTTGAGCGCGGTGCGGGCGCAACACCAAGGGTTGCGATCCCGTTGCCGGTCGCGGTGTGGGCGCGACACTGAGGGTTGCGATCCCGTTACCGGTCACGAAAAAAGACAAAAAAGGAAAAAAAAAATTTATTAATGTGTACCCAAAATATATTAGCAAAACACCAGCTGGGGTGGTGGCGTGAACTGTGGGTGTGAACCTAGCAGAGTTACTTCTTTCTTTTTTCTTTTTTTATTAAAAACAGCTTTATTGACGTAAAATTGACACACTGTACATATTTAAAGAGCATAACTTGATAAGTTTTAACATGTATATACCACCTGTAAAACCATCAACACAGTCAAGGTCAAGTTTAATGATCATAGAGAATTTGAAATGTTTTGGGAAGATCCGGCACCCCCACCCCTGCCCCTGGGTGGAGTGGGCACAGGATGAGAGCTGACAGGAGGGTGCAAGGAGCAGAAAACCCAATCCAGGCTGGAGCCCACCAAAGAGGAGTTTACTGACCCACAAAGCTGGGAAGAGCAGACAGTGAGCCCACCTGTCATTGAGCTGGGCTCTGTGCACTGGACTTAGTTTGTGCCAGGACAGCATCATTCTCAGGCCCCATGTGGTGCCAGGATGGTGGCAGCAGCCTTTGTATCCTCCCTGGATCACCCCAACATTTCTTCCAGATGCACCACAACATTTTCTTGGTGGCAACTGGGTGACACAGTAGCCCCGAACCCACCCCTGAGCCCAGAACAACATTAAGGGAGCCATCACCTTGGGCCTCAATGGAGCCCATGAAGCATGGGGCCCAAAAGCTAGAGGGACGTGCCCCAGATAAAGACAGGGAGCTGCTCCTGGCAGAAGGGGAAGTGGTCAGTGGCCACTTGAGAGCGGTATTGTTCCTGCTGGTGGATGCTCTGGGAGGGAGCTGAGGGAAGAGCAGACAGACATGGGTGCTGGCTCTGGACCACCTGACCACATGGGCTAGAGGATGAAGCGCTCCCTGCACAGGCCATTCCCGTGGGTGGAGAGGTCACCTGGAAGTCAGGTGCCTGCAGCCAGAACACAGTCAGCCTCCCACACACTGTGCCTGACTTGTCACAGAATCTGGTGCTTCTGTGAGAAGATGGGTTTGAGTTCTGACATAAGACCTCCCTGGGTGGGGTCAGGGTCTCCATATCCTTCTCCATTGTGGGGGACTAGGAACTTACCATCTGTCCCTGTTGGCAGGGCAAGGACTGCAGGCAGGGGCTCCAGAAAGTCAGGGGGAGGATCCTGGAGGTGAGGGCTTCCTTGCAGACCTTTGTCCCTAATGCTCCCCTCTTCTGTTTTTCTGCCAGCCCCATATTGCCCACCTGGATGCCCTCCCCAAACTACCCCAGGGTCTGTTTCTCCTACCCTTGGACTATGTGCAACAGGAAAGCAGATTCCCAGGCTCCTCTACTAGGGAGGGGCCTACAGCCATACCGGTGGGTGCTGCATGCATGTAGGAGCACATGCCCCCTCCTCTAATGCAGGGCCCTGTGTATGGTTAGACCTTGTGGGGGAAAGCAGCTCACAAGCAGAGATGCCAAGCACAGGTGGGGGACTCCCTTCCCCACACATGCAGTTCTAGGTCTGCATCTTTCTTATCACTGCCCAAAGCCACAGCAAACTGCTAGGGAGAGACCAGTCTTAACTTGTCACAAGTGTCTAGAGCAGAGAGGTGGTGTGCCTACTGCAGGCCACACCAGTCATACCAGGCACGGGGGCCAGCGGGAGAAAGATGGAAAGCTCAGGAATTTCTACTGCTTAGAAGCAGTGGCCAGTGTGAGGAGGGTCTCAAAAACCCTTCTCTTGCTGAGGGGTCCTTGAGAGTACAGGGGATGTTGGGCATGAGGGAGAGAGGACAGGAAAGGACTACTTCCCTCACTCAGCAGACAGTTGTTGAGGGTGGACCTGTCCAGGCCTGGCAGGCACCTGCAGGAGAGGTTGCATCAGTCGGGACTCTGAAAGAGCAGGCTGTACTGGACGGGTGCAGTCAGACTCAGGACTGCACCTGTGATCAGAACTTGATGTCACCCTGCCTCTGCTCCACTTTCCCCTGTGGGTCTCAGTTCTTGGGCTCTGTGGGCCTGCTTGTGTGCTGTCTCCCAGCAGTCCCAATGGGTATGGCTCAGTGTCCACACCTGAGCTGGTTACTATGGCCAGGGTACATGGTGTTCAGATGGGCCAAGTCTGAGCCCTGGTCACCCCCAGTGCCAGTGGGGTTGGCACTACTATAGTACCAGACCTGAGGACAATCAGAGGGTGGTGGGCACAGGGTGAGTACCAACAGCAGCTGTCCTCTACAGAGCTTTCACAGGATCTGTGCACCCCAAAGGCTAGAACAGGGAAAGTGCCCAGGGAGCAGGGAGCAGACCACAGTATGATGGATCTGAGCTGCCCAGCACTGACAACCACACCCCACAGGGAACTGTTAAAAGAACCTGTAGGCTGGCCAGTTGGCTCAGTTGGTTAGAGTGCAGTGTTGATAATACCAAGGTCAAGGGTTCAGATCCCCATACTGGCCAGCTGCCAAAAAAAAAAAAGGAAAGAAAATTTTTTTAAGAGAGAAGCTGTAGACAAATTTATGAGAGTTTAGGAGCAAAGAATAATTCATGACTTGGGCAGCACTCAGAGTCAGAAGAGGTTCAGAGAGCTCTACCCAGCAGCAAGCGTTTATAGTCTGAATAGGGAAACAGAGTAGAGGACTCACCTGACTGGCTACAGCTAGGTGTCTGCCTTATTTGGGCAAGGTCTGATCAGTTGGCTGCCTGTGACTGGCTAAAGCTCAGCTGTTTGTGATTGGCTGAAACCCAGCTACTCCTTACGAGAGATACTGGTAAGATTACGTGGGAACTCAAAGGATGGAGACAGCCTCAGGCTGATGGCCTCCTGCTTAGTTAATTTAATAGGACGCATGAGTTCAGGAAGAGGCCAGGGAGCACCAGGGGCTGTTTCCTCAGCAGGTTTCTCCTCTCCTTTGCTCTGGCCTCACTGAGAGATGACCCCAGAACTCATTTCCCCCATGAGACACTTTGACTCAGCAGTGTAGGTGGGTTTGGTTACAGGGAGGACAAGCGTAGGTGTCCATGTAGCCACAGAGGAAGCCACAGCCTCCTGCACAGCCAAACCAGGTTCTTCTTTCCATGTGCACTGCCCACCCCCCACAACCCTTCCCTCATTTGTCCAACTCTGTGGATTGACATGCACATCAGAGGCCTGGTCAGCAGCTCTGTTGTTAGGTGCTTTCCCCTCCCTGTTTTATTTTCTAGTCTTCCCCAGCTCCTCAGGAGGTGTTGGAACAGCCCACCAGCCCGTCCTCTCCCCTCAGCAGCCACCAGAGCTTCTGTGCACAGGAAGTACCAACCGCTTCTCAGGGCCTGCTCAAACTCTTCCAGAGAGACCCATCCATGGAGGATCTCGGAGCAAAGGGGGTAAGCGTCAGCGCTGGCACTTCAGCCTCTGGTTTGTGCCTCCATGGCTGGCTCAGTCCCTCGTGCCTCCTTGGGATGACTGAAGACCAGTGTGACATGGACCACGCGGTCTCTGGGGATAACCCCCCATCTGCCCAGTGGGTGCTCTTCACCATGGGGCTCTAGGCCTCTGAAGGGAAGGGCTCACCTGCTGCTGAGTAGCTCATCTTCCTGACGCCTTAGCCCAGCCTGGGCTTTCCTGCGTCTTTACCAGTAATCATTCTGAAATCTAAGCTTGCTGGCCATCTCCTTCTAGATAATTTACATAGCAGGCTTTCAATGTGGCTCAGAGAAGAAGAGGAGGAGGGCTTTGTCACCTAGGCCTCAGCACTCAGAGACATGCTTCAACCCCCAAATTCCCTGGTTTGCTTTTCTCTCAGGCCAAGGAGAAGATGAAAGAGGAGTCATGGAACATCCACTTCTTCGAGTACGGACGTGGCATGTGCATGTACCGCACAGCCAAAACCCGGGAGCTGGTCCTGAAGGGCATCCCTGAGAGCCTCCGAGGAGAGCTGTGGCTTCTCTTCTCTGGTGAGTGCAGTCCAGCTGCCCCCAGCCTTGGCATGGACAGTCACAGCCTCCAGAACTCTCCTCGTGTGAGCTCGTCTGGGCTTCAGGCCAGCCTCCCGAGGTGGGCCAGGCTGGAGGGCAGTCAGGCTCTCAGCTATGTGCAGGGGCCCAAGCCAGGAGGAGCATCCTGAGGAGCAGATACCAGGGGGCTGGCACTCTGTCAACTGGCGTCACCTTCCTGCCTGCAGTGGGAGACAAGCAGGCCCCCGTGAAGCCTCTTCTCTGTGGGGCATTGATGTCTCCAACCCACCCTGTTGTTGCCTTCAAAGTAGTGGGAGGAGGAGAGAGACAGCTGCCACCTGTGTCTCCCCAGGGGCCTGGAATGAGATGGTAACTCACCCCGGCTACTATGCTGAGCTGGTGGAGAAGTCCATAGGGAAGTACAGCCTGGCCACGGAGGAGATTGAACGAGACCTCCATCGCTCAATGCCTGAGCACCCCGCCTTCCAGAACGAGCTCGGGATTGCTGCACTCCGGCGGGTGCTGACTGCCTATGCTTTCCGAAACCCCACCATCGGCTACTGCCAGGTAAAGGGGCTTAGCAGAGGTCCAGAGGCTCACAGGAGCAGGTCGCCATGGCCCCAGGCCAGTGTGGTGGCCTCATGCACCTGTGACCCTGCCCCATTCCCCCAGGAAGGAGCCTGACTGCAAAAAAAGACATAAATTTAAAACAATATTAATTGCTCATCTTATCCCCATGCCATATATTAAGTTGTCTTCTATGTGTTTCTGGTCTGGGTCTTGGCAGCTTTGATTTGTGTGTGTGTGTGTGATACATCATTTTGTGTATGTGGTACAACATAAAATGTACCATTTTAACACTTTTAAAGTATACAGTTCAGTAGCATTAAGTACGATCACATTGTTGTATAACCATCACCAGCATCCATCTCCAGAACTTTTTCATCTTCCCAAACTGAAACTCTGTACCCATTAAACACTAATTCCCTATTCCCCCTCCCCCAGCCCTTGGCAACCACCATCTACTTTCTGTTGCTATGAGTTTGACTATTCTAGGTACCTCATATAAGTAGAATCACACAGTATTTGTACTTTTGTGACTGGTTTACACTTAGCATAATGTCCTCAGGTTCCATCCATGTTGTAGCATATGTCAGAATTTCCTTTTTTAAGGATGAATAATATTCCAGTGTATGGATATACCACACTTTGTTTATCCATTCATCCATTGATGGATACTGGGTTGCTTCCACATTTTGGCTATTGTGAATAATGCTCTTGTGAACATGGATGCACAAATATCTGTTTTGAGTTTCTGCCTTCAATTCTTTTAGGTATATACCTAGAAATGGGGTTGCTGAGTCATGTGGTAGTTCTGTTTAACTTTTCGAGGAACCTCCATTCTTCCTCCACAGCTTCTGCTCCACTTTATATTCCCACTAGAAATTTACGAAGGTTCCAATTTCTCCATATCCTCACCAACACTTTTTATATTCAGTTGTTTCATTATAGTGATGGGTGTGAGAGGGTATCTCATTGTAGTTTTGATTTGCATTTATGTCAGCTTTTGATTTCAAATCTAGTGGGCATGTTCCTGGAAGTGGCTTGCTGTTTCCCTTTTGTGTCCAGATTTCAGGGAAGCCAGCTCCCCCAAACTCACTTGCTGCAGGACCGGTATTCTGCATGACATATTACCAATTCGTGGAAGGCCAGGGTGCTGGCTTGAAATAACTTTTTAAAATAATTTTCCAATTTTGAAGCTTCTTCTCAAAAGTCTTTTTATCAGCTAAGGCTGTGTGCAGGCCCAGTTTTACTGCAGTCGAGTGGCCATTGCCTCAGTGTGGGGCTCTGGCCATGCAGCTCACTTACACGTCAGCTTGGCCCTGTGTCCTACCTCTGATACCAGACACCACTCCAAGCAAGTGCTATATGCTAATGTCTGCCTTCTCTGTTTTCCCGGTGCCTTCTGACCCAGTTTGAAGGAGTTGGCTGACTGTTTCTGTCAAATTGATTTCCTGCAAATTGCCTTTTGGCAAATTTCCCAGAGTTGGGCTGGGACAGTTTCTCATTGCCAGATGCTGGACCCTCCTGAAGGGGCAAAATTGCTTGTAGAAGGAGGCTGGGGCAGGCTCCTTGTGGGGGAAGGGACGGTTTTACTTGGGGGCCAGCAGCATGAGCCTCCTCCCTCGCTGTCTCTGTGCCTGGCAGGCGATGAACATCGTGACCTCAGTGCTCCTGCTCTATGGCAGCGAGGAGGAAGCCTTCTGGCTCCTGGTGGCCCTCTGCGAGCGTATGCTGCCTGACTACTACAACACCAGGGTGGTGGGTGAGTGGCTCGCGGGGCTCTCCGTGGCGGTGGCAGCCCTCCCCTGGGCCAGCCTCCACACCATGCGGTTGCCACATCTGAGCTCTTGCAGGCCTTACAGCCATCCTTCAGGCTGCATCCAGACACGGTTCCCACCTGACAGATTAGGAAACCAAGAAGTAGTCAGACAGCTAGAAAGTGAAGGCCAAACGCAGACCCCCAGCCATCGGCCTCCACAGCCCAGACCCCTGCCCAGACTGTGTGGGTTCCTTAGGAGTTGCTGGCACTGACAGTTAGAGGATACTACACCTTCATGGGCTTTTGAAAGTCTGCCTGAGGACTAAGTTCCCATTTATCTAACTTCTCTTTAACTTTTTTAGTATGGAAGACTTTAAGCATCAAAACTAGAGAGTATGGTGTGCCACTCGTACCTGTTGCCAAACTTCAACTGTTATGAATTCACGTCCAATAAATTTGTTATTGAAGGGAAATGAACTTACAAATGTATTTAATTACATGTATTTTTAAGTCTGTCATTCTAAGATGTCCTTCCCCTACTGTTTGAATTTTGGAATTACCACTGTTGGGGTCCTTCAGAGTCGCATCTGGTCACAAGCCTCAGGATAGGACACAGAAGTCACTGAGGCCACTGTTTACTTCTGATGTGTTTAGGGAGCAATTAGTATTTCCCCAAAAGAAATCCAAGCATAGTGGAAGAAATAGTCCTTTTCATACAGTGGGTTGGAAGCTGTAGGAAAAGTACTTCCAGGGGTCTTTTTTCTTTCTTGTTTTCTTCCCCATTCAGCTCTCACTATAAGCGGAACTGGCAGGGCTAGGGGTGGGCAGGGGTGGGTGGGCTTCCTGTGGCTCAGACCAAGAGGTTGCACACAAGAGCCCTCCTGAAGCCATGGGGTGAACTCAGCCATCTTCATCCTCTCCATAGGAGCCCTGGTGGACCAAGGCATCTTCGAAGAGCTCACAAGGGACTTCCTGCCCCAGCTCTCGGAGAAGATGCAGGACCTGGGAGTAATCTCCAGCATCTCGCTGTCCTGGTTCCTGACCCTCTTCCTCAGTGTCATGCCCTTCGAGAGTGCCGTTGTCATTGTTGACTGCTTCTTCTATGAGGGCATCAAGGTGATCTTGCAGGTGGCCTTGGCCGTCCTGGACGCCAACATGGAGCAGCTGCTGAGCTGCAGTGATGAGGGCGAGGCCATGACCGTCCTGGGCAGGTGAACGTGCTGGGCCCCTCCAGTGGCCAGGAGCTGGTGGCAGAACCCTGCCCCTCACTAGCCCTAGGCACTACTCAGTCAGCATTTGGTGACTGAGCCCACCAAGTGCCAGGTCTCAGCTAGACCCGGGGATGCTCTAGGGGCAGGAGAGAGCTTCCTTTCTAGTGCTCAGATAGCGATAAGTGCTGGGAGAAAAGAAAACATGGGTAGTGCTCTGGGCTGGAGGGCCGCCGCTCAGATGTGTGGTTGGGGACACTTTCTGGTGGGGGGCGACCCAGAGCCAAGACCTAGACGATGACAACACCTGTGGGTGGTCAGGAGACGGCTAGCACATCAGGGCTTCCCACCTCTGGCGAGGGCAGGCTCCCTAGTTTTCACAAAGCAGTCCTAGTCGTGCCTTCCCAGCTCAGCAGCATCGCAACCTCCCCATCCCCTAGACAGAGCAGGGCTTGCTGTAGCAGCTGAATGAGCTGACACCCAGCCAGTCACACTAAAGGCCCAAAGTCATCCTGGTGTCCTCCTCCTCCCCCAGTCCCCACATCCCATCCCTCGCAGATTCCCTCTGTGATGCAACCCATTCCCTTCCTCCCTCCTTCCCTATTACCTCAGCACAGGCCTACGATACTCTCCCCTGGGCCCATGCCTGCTTCATTGTGGTTTTTTCTGCTCTGGTCTCTCACCTACCAGCATCCCACAGGACTCTGATCAGATGTGACCCTATCCCTCGCCTGGGACATGGGGAACTCCCTGTGCCACTGTTGGTCCTCTGTATAAAGATGCTGTCTAAGTCCCTCAGCCTGGCCTTCAAGCTTTTTTGGCCTCACTCTGGCCCATGCCCTAAGCTCTGGATGGTCCTGCCAGCTTACATAGGTGTATTGGCCCAGCCTGGACCCCTCACAGCCACCAGGGACAGCCTGGGACACTGCCGCTTGCCTGCCTAGGTGCTGACTGGGACCCTGCAGACCAAGCAGGATTGTTGCTTCCCTGCTCCAGGCTGTATTGGTTCCTGGTCCACACTGATGCCAGGACACTCAGCCCCTAACCAGAGTCAGTAACTGGTTTTCATGCCCATCTCCTATAACAGTCAGATCGGGTCTCTCCTCAGGAGACAGGGTCCATCTGGGGGGGATGGGACCAGGGCCAGTGGCTGGGAAGACCCCAGCCATCCTCTCCCGCCTAAGTATCAGGCTCAACCCAGAGAGCCTTGGAGGGTGTGGAGCCTTGGCTGGGCTCTGCAGGCTGGCCATCGTAGGGCCCTGTCCCCAGGGCTGTATCCCTGGATAGGCCAGATTCCCTGGGCCTGGCAGACACCGCCACAGCAGGCCTCCTCCCTAACTCATTCCTGGCACTCAATCCTTTGGACCCTGATTCTTCCTGGCCAGGGCAGGGAGTCCCATGTCCCCAGTGACCCACCTGAGGGAGAAGGGACATTGTTCCTCCAACTTGGACAAAGCTTTCCCCTGGTATAGTAGGGTCTGGACTTATAAGGGGTTCCTGTCCGTGGGCCCCTCCAGAAGACAGCCTGGTGTCCTCTGAGTTAGTGCTCAGTCCTCATTTGAGGGGCAAGGTTTTTTCTCCACTATCTTGAGGGAAGCTCCCCAACTTGCCAGGGCAGCTGCCAGGGCACATTTCTACCCTGCCAGAGGGATTCCAGTCCTCAGCACGCTCCTTAATTAGGAGTCTACACACAAATTAGGTCACTCCACATCACTTTCGTGTGGGCGAGACATTCCTGTTGCCTATGGGAGGTCTAGACTCTTGTCCTTTAATCTTTACAGATACCTGGATAATGTGGTCAATAAGCAGAGTGTTTCTCCTCCTATTCCACACCTCCATGCCTTGCTGACCAGTGGAGATGACCCTCCTGAGGAGGTGGACATCTTTGACCTCCTGAAAATGTCCTACGAGGTCAGCACTCAGCGGGCTCCTTTGGCCAGGCCACTGCATCTGGCCATGTGGTGTGGGCAACTGAGCGTGGGTGGTGGCCTCAGCTCTGGTTGCGCCTGATCTCACTGAATCACCTCTGTCCTGTAGAAATTCAGCAGCCTGAGGGCAGATGACATCGAACAGATGCGATTTAAACAGAGGCTCAAAGTGATCCAGTCCTTGGAGGACACGGCCAAGAGGAGCGTGGTAGGTTGCCAGTGGGGCAGGGGGCTGAGTGTGGTGACCCCGGGCGGCAGTGGGGCTGCAACACTGGACCAGGTGGGCTGCTCCTGCTGTTTAGACTCCAGACCTCTCCTGGGAACAGGGCAGGTGCAGAGCTCCCCATGTCCCTGTTCCTTGTGCTGCCTGTGTGCTGTTCGTGTGTGGTACTGGAATCCAAAAGTGTAGGTGCAAATTTGGGGAAGTGAGGAGAGGTCCCGGTCACTTTTTCTACTCAAGGCGCACAGTGGGAAGCTTCATTGGCACTCTGTACCCTGAAGGCTGAGCACCCTCTGGGCTGAGCCCTCCCTGCCTGCTTTGACACTTGTTCCTTGCCCTGCCCCTGGTAGCCACACAAGGCCACCCTCTGCCTGCCCTGCACACTGTGCTTCTGCCACAATCCTTTGTCGTTCTTGTCTCTGCAAGGGTCAGGCCATCCCTGCCACCCCATGCTGCAGGACCTGCTCATGGTCTCTGCCCCACAAACGCAGGGACTTTTTTGTCCCCATATTCCCAGCCCTCCTCTCCAGGCCTGTAGGGGACTGTGAGGGCCCTTTGGTCACAAGCAGCAGAAACTGACCCACTCCAGCTAATTGAAGTAAAAAGAGAACTGATGGGGCCGGCCCGTGGCTCACTTGGGAGAGTGTGGTGCTGATAACACGAAGGCCGTGGGTTCGGATCCCTATATAGGGATGGCCAGTACAAGCAGCAGAAACTGACCCACTCCAGCTAATTGAAGTAAAAAGAGAACTGATGGGGCCGGCCCGTGGCTCACTTGGGAGAGTGTGGTGCTGATAACACGAAGGCCGTGGGTTCGGATCCCTATATAGGGATGGCCAGTTCACTCAGGAGAGTGTGGTGCTGACAACACCAAGTCAAGGGTTAAGATCCCCTTACTGGTCATCTTTAAAAAAAAAAAGAGAGAGAGAGAACTGACTGGCAAGTTCTAGGACCCCTTCCAAAGAGCCAGCATCAGGATCTTTGCAGGGATCTAGATGACAGGAGCTAAATGACCATCTCTCACCCTGTGTCTCTTGAGAGAAAGGCTCACACGGCACCCACCCCAGGAAGGAACTCGGAGAGTCTGGGCTGACAGGGAGGGTGGGTGGCAAGGGATGAGTGTGTGGCTGCGCCCTCTTTCCTGAATGCACTGCCTTCACGTGCTTGAGCAGCTAGCGACACCAGACAGTTCCTGCCTTTGCCCTTTTCCATGTGGGGATTCTCTCAAAGAGCAAGCGTCTTGTTTCTGCCATAGCAAGAACTTGAGAATCCATCAGTACAGCCTGTTTTTCTTGCCTTCTAGGTCCGAGCCATACCAGTGGACATTGGTTTCTCAATTGAAGAGCTGGAGGACCTTTATGTGGTGTTTAAGGTGACAGCCAAGAGCAAAGGCAGGACCAGTACCCCATCCTAGTCCCTAACTGCATCCTCACAAAGGAGTTTTATTTTGTTTTGGTTTGGTTTTTGAGGCTAGCTGGTACAGGGATGTGTGTGAGTGTGTGTGTGTGTGTTTTGTTTTTTGACTGCTGGCTGGTACAGGTATCAAACCCTGGATGTTGGTGTTATCAGCACCACATTCTAACCAACTGAGCTAACCAGCCGAGAAATAGATTTAAAAGCATCCTCATGTAGTTACCATGAATCTCATGTTGTAGAATTTAATCCTCCTGAGTTTGGCCAGGACACTCTTTTGAGTGGCAGAAAATTCATTCACGTCAGCTTACATAGGAGAGGGAATGCATTGGCTCATATAACTGAAAAGTCTAGGGAGGTGAAGCGTCAGGCATGGCTGAGTCTAGGTGCTCAGACATTCTGTCATGCTTCCCCAATTCTGATGTCCTCTGGACAGCTCTTCCTACAGAGTGGCAGGACTGTCCTCAGCAGCTCCAGGGTTATCCTGACCTCTCAGTAACCCCAGTGGAAAGAGTTTTTCTTTCCAAGTGTTTTTAACAAAAAAACCCAGAGTTGATCATTTGAATGACTCAAATCATGTGCCTGCCCCACCCCTGCTAATGATGGGGTTGATCACAACCCTTTAACCCCATGGCCCGAGGGTGGGACAGGAAGGGTTTACCAAGAAAATTTCAGGTGCTGTTAACAAAAGAAGCAGAAAAGAGTACCAAAGAGAAGGTAAAACAACACAGTCACTGCCTTTCTGTTCTTGCTGCCCTTCCAGCTGTCTCTGGTTCAGATCCCTAGGTGGCCTGAGAGTCACAGCAGTCGAGCCATGTCTGCCCCTCACCTGAGAGCTCTGTCTCGGCTCCCCTGTCTGTTAATGGGCTGACAGTACCAACGTGGGAGGTTCTGTGAGATACAGAAGTGCCTGGCCCAGTGCTCACCACCCCAAGGCTCTGCAGATGGATGGAGGAGGAGGAGGGTGGATGCATTGGCCAGCTTAGGGATCCAAATAGCCCAGGGCCCAAGAAGCCAGGCCTTCTCACCAGACTGTGTCCCCCCAGGCCAAGCACCTGGCGAGTCAGTACTGGGGAAACAGCCGCACGGCAGCCGTCCGTCGGGACCCCAGCCTGCCCTACCTGGAGCAGTACCGGATCGATGTGAGCCAGTTCCGGGAACTTTTTGCCAGCCTGACACCCTGGGCCTGCGGCTCCCACATGCCTGTGCTGGCAGGGCGCATGTTCCGGCTCCTGGACAAAAACAAGGACTCGCTGATCAACTTCAAGGAATTCGTGACAGGGATGAGTGAGTGCCTCCAGAGTCTACCAGGGGCCTGACTCTCCCTCACCCTTTCTCAAGAAGCTCTCCAAATGCCAGCCCAGCCAGTTGTCCCTATTCCAGCAAGCAGAGCCTTGAGTCCTTGGCCCTTGATAAGGGAAGAGCAATTTACCCACTAGAGACACGTCTGGGTCCAGTGGGAGCCCTCCCCACCCTCCCTCCCTCCCTCAGTCCAGGCTGCTGGAGGCAGCGTCTACAGGCCTCAGGAAAGCTCCCGGTGATCTCTCCAGGAAGGAGTCAGTCTGGCTCAGGCCATGAACAGGGTCCCCACTAGAACCCACAGGAGCCCTCTTGCCTTCCTCCACAGGTGGGATGTACCACGGGGACCTGACAGAGAAGCTCAAGGTACTCTACAAACTGCACCTTCCGCCAGGTGAGGTCCTCCCCCACCCACTCCCCAGTGGGGCCTCTCACGTGTCCAGACTTCAGGATGCAGTGCCCCGAGGTGCAGGCACAGAGCTCTGTGGGACTGTGGGGCCTTGAGGCAGCATGGGGGGCTCAGCATGGTAGAGGCTCCCTTGTCCCAGTGGGGCAGAGGGAAGCATCCTGGAGCACTGGGGCTGAGCCCAGTCTGGTCGTGGTCTAAGAGCAGCACCATGAGGTGGGAGGATGTGGTGGAGCGTCCTGTCAGTGCCCAGACATCAGTGGGGGCAGCACTCGCATCAACCCCAAAACCATGAGGGGTGCTCGAGTGGAGATCCAAGTTTGATACCAAGACTCCTTGCATTCATTAGTTTGTCTTTAAGTCTTTCAGAGATTCCTATTTATTCCCAGAGGGTCAGCCTGTGGGCACTGCTGAGGCCTCTGGGGAATCCTGTCACATGGGCTGAGGAGGGGTTACCTCTCTCTGGCCTAAGTGGTGCTGGAGCCCGATGGGACCTGAGTGGAGGAGCCATCTACTGCAGGCATCTGTTCTGAGCCGGGGAAGGGCTCACAGAAGCCAGGCCAGAGCTTCAGTTGCTGGGTACCTGGCTCCTTATCACAAGAAACTGAGACTTGGGCAGGTGAAAATAACAGTCCAGGATGCTCTGCTCTGGTGGTGGAGCTGACCCAGGTCCACACTGCTGTTCGCAACAGCAGCTGCCCTTAGAATCGGCTCTGAGTGATTTCTAGAATACTGGGGCTGGGCTTCAGCCCTGGAGAGTCTCACTTAGTTGCCTGGGGTGGGGCCCAGACCTGTAGTTTGTAAAGCTCCCCAGGTGATGGCTCCGTGCTGCCAGAGCTGAAAGGCCCCTGACATAGGTGTGCTCACCTGTGACTCACTTTTCCCTTTAAAGCCATGAGGAGCAGTTGCCTGTGGGACTCCTCGGGGGAAGGTTGGTACTGCCTTTGAAGAGTCATGGGCTGGACAGACCCCACTGGGTCTGGATCCTCTGGATGAGGGCTGCCCCCTTCCTGCCCCCACTCCTGAGCTACACCGGCATGCCCTGCCTCGTCCAGGACATAGGGCACTTGCACTCTGGTGGACTGTGGCCCACACCGCACCACCTCCCCTGTGCCATGCACTGTTAAACCCCTCACTGCATCCCCATCCATACAACAGGGAGAATGAACACCCCACCCCACAATCACAGAACCATGTGAATCCATAACCCCGAGTATGGCTTAGTCTCTACCAGCAAATACAAAGAGTGAGGCAGGCCAGGATGTACTGATCTGGAACAGACTCCAAGATATAAAAAGTGAAAACAGCAAGTTGCTTGTGTGTGGCCGGTCTCTGCCCATGTGCCTCTAGGAGTATAAAACACCCCAAAAGGATCCCCTGAACCAATCACCGTCGGGGTGGAAGGAGTCACTGTACTCCCAATGTAAAAGTCAAGAAAGTAACAACAAGAACTAATCACCATTAAAACCACTACCACATGTATGACAGGTGGGCACTGGGTCTGGTCAGGTATCCTGGGTGAGGAAAGCAAAGCCTTTGTCCAGAACTCAGAGGAGGTTTGCTTGGAGTGCAAATCATACTGTTTTCTCCTGCCCTCGCTTTTTCCTTCTTTATGAGCACAGCTCTGACCCCGGAGGAAGCTGAGTCAGCCCTGGAGGCCACCCATTATTTCACGGAGGACAGCTCCTCTGAAGGTGAGTGCCTCTGGGATGCCTGACGCTCCCAGCCCTGGCCTACAGCCACTTCAGTCTTCCAGTGGGGCCCAGGCAGGTGCCCAGCAGCCCCCCTGGGCTCAGGGAGCATGCTGTATTGGGGTGCTCCCTGGGAGGGGCCTCGGGCTGAGCCCTGCCCATGTTTCCTGGGGCTGGGTCGGTCCCCATGAATGTTCTCACTCCTGTTTCTCTTGTGTCTCTGTATTCCTGGACCTTGGCTTCTCCTTACTCTGTCTTCCACTCCTCCTCTGCTATCCCTTCCAGCATCTCCTCTGGCCTCAGAACTGGATCTTTTCCTGCCCTGGGAGGCTCAAGGTCAGTCCTTGGAGGGCAGTGGCACCCCCTTTGCCTCTGGGCTTCTCCTTGCTAACACTGCCCTGCACAGTCAGGAAGCCTGAAAGCTCTTTGTCTCAGGGACCCCTCCAGGACTTCATACGTTGTGAGAAGGACCCAGAACCAAACCACTCTTCTGTACAGGTGAAGGAGGGGGGCAGCCTCCATGTTAGTCACTGAGGATTCACAGCATATTGGGCATCCAGCAGGCCAGGGTGTCACCTCTGCAGCCACATGCAAAAAGTATTCTGTCATCACGTTCATAGGAAAGAAATGCAAAATGCTATCATTGCAACCGTGGGAAACAGACACAACATGGATGAGTGGAGCCTGGAGCGAATGGTAGATGCTTTCCTTGGAAAATATCTTCATGTTCCACCTAATTTTTTCGTTAAGGAAAAATCACGTTTAAAGCCCATTGGGAGCATCTGATCCAGGGTGATGGGGGCATCCTGGGATCTGGCTTTTGAGCTGGTGATGTGTAATACGTTCACCAAACCACAACTCTGCCCTCTGATTTTAGGTGGGGGATAATACACACCAACGTCAGAACTGACCCAAGGGCCGGCCCCGTGGCTCACTCGGGAGAGTGCGGCGCTGGGAGCGCCAAGGCCGCGGGTTCGGATATTATATAGGGATGGCCGGTGCGCTCACTAGCTGAGCGTGGTGCAGACTGCACCATGCCGAGGGCTGTGATCCCCTTACCGGTCAAAAAAAAAAGAACTGACCCAAAAGAAAAGATAAAAAATAGTGTGTATCAAGTTACCTATGGCAGTCCGTTGACAGTGTTAAAGACTTACGTGAATTTGAGGATCTTGATTTCATGTATACAGACTGAAGAAGCAGGTGCACCTTCTGTTATACTTAGAACCTGGGCAAATCAAACATGCTTTAGGCTTGTCCCAGGTGCTTCTGGGAGAGGCCAGGCCTGATGGCACAGAGCTCTGTCCTCAGACCTCACATAACTCCAAGGCAGCAGGGTGAGATGCCTGAGCCCAAAGAAGTGTGCCCTTCACTGCCACCCACACAGCTGGTGAGGGTAGTTCAGAGCTGGGATGTCATCCCCACCTGAGGGCCCACCAATGCCACACTGCCCCAGGGAATAGTCCTGGGAGAGCTGGTCTGCCTGCTTCTCCTGAAGTTCATGTTCACACATAGCAGCATGGTGTGTGCTGACTTCAGCAAATGTGGTTTATGAAATACAGTGCTGAGCACAGGCTTGTGTATGTAAAATTCCTCATCAATTGACATGGCAGTCGCAGGTGGAATTGGTAATTAGGACTTCCCTGGGTTTGACCTTTTTCAGCAGAAACTATGGAATTTATTAGTTCTTGGACTTGTCCATAATGCACATCATGGTTCATTTTAAAAAACAGTGTGGTAAGGGCCGAGCCCGTGGCGCACTTGGGAGAGTGCGGCGCTGGGAGTGCAGCGACGCTCCCGCCATGGGTTCGGATCCTATATAGGACTGCTGGTTCGCTCACTGGCTGAGCGCGATGTGGGCGACAGCACACCAAGGGTTGCGATCCCCTTACCGGTCACGAAAAAGACAAAAATAAATAAATAAATAAAAATAAAGGGCCGGCCCGGTGGCGCACTGCTACAGTGCGCCGCTTGGGAAGCGCGGTGGCGCTCCCGCCGAGGGTTCGGATCCCACATACAGACCAGCTGCTCACTGGCTGAGCGAGGTGCGGGAGCAACACTGAGGGTTGCAATCCCGTTGCCAGTCCCGGTCCGGTGCGGGCGCGACACTGAGGGTTGCGATCCGTTGCCGGTCACGAAAAAAGACAAAAAGACAAAAAATAAATAAATAAATAAATAAATAAAAAACAGTGTGGTAAGACTTGTATTCCTTTGAAAAAGAGGAAGTGAGGGTTCAGTGGCATTTTATGTTAATGTAACCAAGTGAAGAAATGACCAGGCCCTCCCTTGCTGCAGCGCTGTAGGGCCAGGGCCAGGCCAGGCCAGAGGGGCAGTGTGGGGGACCTGCCCACGCCAGGACCCCGCCCAGACTGGTTCTGCAGAACCACAGACTAGACCTCTCAAGGACCTCAGTGGTTTGCAGTCGTAACAGAGGAAGAATCTTCTCCATGTTCTTTTTATTTTTTCCGATTGTCTAGAAGCACTACCGCAGGAAGAGCGAGACGGAAGTGGAAATGAAGATGTCCAAGAAAAAAGAGGAGGTGCAGGATGTTCTCTGCTAGTGTTGTGAGAGATCGCAGGGTCATTGGGGTCTGGGTGCCCCTTGCTTGCTGGTCCCTCCCCAGTCACTGCAGGAGAGCCCCCCTAGCTTGGGGAGATTGCAAATGTGTGCCCTGATAAAGGGCCGTGCCTCTAGGTGAACTGCCTGGCTCCTCAGCTGCCATGGGAGGCTCCACTACCCGGCAGCCCAGGCCTGTCCCCTCTTGGTGTTCCACCAGCACTCTACCTCTCGTGCCAGCCTCTCCCCAGCCTTCATGTTGTTCTATCACCATTTCGGGGAAGACAGGTGTGGGGCATCGTCATCAACTAAGGTCCAACTTCAGCTAATTGAGGGGAGACCCTTGAGTGTTCTGGGGTGTTTTCCCATCACCATCTCCCCACATGCTAGAGTGTTTTGTAGTAGGGCCCAGGTAATTCCAGGCCAGAGAACATCCAACCCCGCTACTCCCTGCTACCAGCCCCCAGCTCTCTTTCTCTCACATGACAGATGGAGATTAAATCTCTTTTTCTCCCAACTTGCAGAGGAGAAGGGAAGCAGCCCTCCAGACTATCGGCACTATCTTCGAATGTGGGCCAAGGAGAAAGAGACTCAAAAGGAGACGATCAAGGACCTTCCCAAGATGAACCAGGTAGGCTCTACCAGTGCCCACAACAAACATTTCTGGAGAAATTCTGACCAAGACTGAGACCTAACCTCACAGATCACACCACCCACGCTCCAGCACTATTCTGTAGGGGGATTCTCTTCCCTACCTCTAGAGCCTGCTAGTCCTGGATGACAGTCAGTGATGATTCCAGAAAGACGAGAGGCTAGCTCCTCCAGGGCCTTGTAGAGATTGGTGTTTCCATGGTGACAACTTGCTTAAGTCAAATCAATATCCATGAACCAGAGAAGCACTGGGGAAGGCTGGCCTCCAATAGCCAGAGACTCACACACCACCTCTGATAAGAAAGCCTTCCCAGGCTCCTGCTTCCTCCAAGGCCCTGCCTGGGAGCTCTGCACATGTGGGTTAGCGTCTCCTCCACGGCCCTCGGGCCAGACCCCGCCCTGGCTGTGCCCAGAAGGGGACCCTACCATCTGAGTGCTCTGTCACCCACAGGCCTGAAGTACAGGGTGCCCCGTGGAATGAGGCTTCATCCCACTCAGGCCAGGAGGCCCAAATGTGCATTTTAAGGACCTAGAACCTTCCCTCCCCACCCCAGGCCCTCCTCAGCTGACCCACACTGTACTTACCTTGTCATCACCCTCTAAAGAGCTTCACAAAAGGAGAGAGCTGAAGTTGCTCCTGATTAAAAATATACAAAGTCAAAGGTGATTCCACAACACAATGAACAAGTCCTTGTAGTGACTGGGTTTAGAAAGTCATGATAGAGATATTTCTCTCTGCTAACAGAATGGATGTAGAAACAGGGACTCCCAGTCAGAACTGCCATTCACCATATGCTGAAAGAACAGCAGCTGGAAAAGAAAGCCTTTTACAGGGCTGTGTGGCATTGGTCAAGTCACTTTCCCCTTCTGAGCCTCACTGTTCTAATCTGTGAAATGGGAATGATAAGGCACAGGTTGTGGAGATGATTAACTAGAAGACCTCCCAGCACAGTTAGAATGGCCAGCGTTGGCATTCTGGCTAACAAGGGTGGTCGGCACCTTTTACCATATCCTTGTTCTTTTTCTGTTTTTTTTGCTTAAAAGGAGCAGTTCATCGAGCTGTGCAAGACACTTTACAATATGTTCAGTGAAGACCCCATGGAGCAGGACTTGTACCATGCCATCGCCACGGTGGCCAGCCTGCTCCTCCGCATCGGCGAGGTGGGGAAGAAGTTTTCAGGCCAGACAGGCAAGAAGCCCAGGGATGATGCCCACAGTGGGGACCACAATGGTGCCAAAGAAGATGAGCCACCAGCATCTGAACCCCATCAGGATCCAGTGCAGGAGCTTCAGCCACCAGCTACAGGGGACCCCCAGGCCAAAGCCGGCGGAGACACCCACCTTGGGAAAGTGCCACAGGAAAGTCAGATGGTGGTTGAGGGGGGCAGTGGTGAGGGGCAGGGCTCACCCTCCCAGCTGCTGTCTGATGATGAAACCAAAGACGATATGTCCATGTCCTCATACTCGGTGGTCAGCACGGGCTCTCTGCAGTGCGAGGACCTCGCAGACGACACAGTGCTGGTGGGTGGGGAGGCCCGCAGCCCCACGACCACTGCACGTGTTGGGGGCACCGTGGACACCGACTGGTGCATCTCCTTTGAGCAGATTCTGGCCTCCATCCTGACAGAGTCCGTGCTGGTGAACTTCTTTGAGAAGAGAGTGGACATTGGACTCAAGATCAAGGACCAAAAGAAAGTGGAGAGACAGTTTAGCACCTCTAGTGACCATGAGCAGCCTGGGGTCTTGGGCTGACCTCTGCAGCTGAACATCTCTGTCTGAGGCATCAGAAGTGGGGCTGGCCTCTCATCTTTTCTCCCTTTCTGCTTTCTCTTTAAAGACACACCCCTCCAGTTCTCCCGCAGAAGCAGCAAGTCGTAAGTGGAAAGAAGACTGATGCAGACACAGTTGCCTTAGACGGATTCCCTGGCCTGCATCTCCTGGCACCAGCTGCTCCTGGGGCCCAGGAGGAGGCTCATCGCTGCCATCTTCCTCTTTGCCCAGTGGGAACCCACCTCGAGCCCGGCCACCCCTTGCGTAGTGTTAGAGGCTCTCAGATCTGTCCCTGCTTGCCTCATGCCTCTGCGCCCATGCTGTGGCCAGGCCACACCGGGTCTTTCCTGCCATTTGGCACCAGGTAGGGGAGTCATGTGCTTGTTGGGCACCAAAGTGATGGAACCTCTGAGGTGCTCTCAGGAGCCCTTGAGCCTGAGAGCCTCCTGACTGAGGAACACAGGCAGAAGACATCTGTTGCACACACAGGTTACTTTATGTGCTCTCTCAGCTCATCATCCTCACAATTAACTTTAAAAGCACATCCCTCAGGTCCTGATATATTTCCTTGTATTCATTTCAGTTGGCTAAAAATCACACTGTGCTCAATGCCTTAATAAATCCCTGAAAGAAGTAAACCACACTGTGTACAGTGCCTTAATGTGGCTCTTGACCACTGCTTAGGCCTCGTGGCTTCTCCCCAGGCCAGGTGTGGGCCCCGGCTACATTCCAGAAGTTGAGGGCACTTACTCTCCTATGGGGGTTGGGGAGTGCAAGACCCACCTGGTTAGATGGGGACTCAGAGCATGGTGGTGCAGGCTGGGCAGGGTCTGTGCAGACCTGCAACAGGGAACGCCCCCACTTCCGCAGGTCTCAGTGGGCAGGGAGGCGGTCTGGGTGCAGGAGGTATGTCCTCAGACCTGGGCTACAGCAAGCCATCAGCCCTTGGGTTCAAGAAGCACACTGTGGGACCATAAGTAACTAGTAGGAGACTCTTGAGCTCAGCCACAAGGACCCTCTCTCTTTGCAGTAGGAGCTGAGGCAGATCATGGGTGTCAAGTGTTTGCCCTCCATAGGGCCCACTCTTGCTCCTACTAAAAGATATAGCTCCATGGCTGTTTTATTATTTTTTTCTTTTAATTTAGAAGCTTTATTGAGGTATAATTTACCTACTGTAAAATTTGCTAAAGTTACAATTCGGTGATTTCTACTAAATTTACAGAGTTGTGCAACCATCTCCACAATGCAATTTTGGGATATTCCCATCAACCTACAAAGGCCCCTCAGGCCCATGTGCAGCCAATCCCTGTTCCCACCCCCAGCTCCAGGCAACTGCTAATCTACTTTCTGCCTCTATAGATTTTATGGCTGGTTTTAAAAATAACAGTGCTGTCCAAGATTCTACCTTGTTTACAACTGCTATGTCAGTCTCAATAAATGCAGCAAAACAACATCCAGGAAAAAAATAAAAATCATAAATTAGGCCAGAGAGTTTCCTTTCTAGTATTTACACAAACTGCCATGAAGTAATTTCAAAGCATTCATACCAAAAAGACTGTTCTTGACCATAATGCAACTTAGTAAAGATATACATAAGAATCTCACACATATGGCAGTGCAAAGTCTCAAATTGATTGCATTCAATTAGATTTAAATAACGTGGAATTTGGGTAAATTTTAAATACCATGTAGAAGTATAAGTTTGTCAATGTAACAATTAAGCCAAAGAATATAAAGGAGGAATCTAGCCTCAAATGATGAAAGAATTACAAAAATGTACAATGCTTTATTAATCATTTAACCTGGGATAATATTCAAATTTTTTTTTTTTTTCCTTTTTTGTCTTTTTTACTGACCGGTAACGGGATCGCAACCCTCGGTGTTGCCCCCGCACCACGCTAAGCCAGTGAGCGGGAACCAGTCTCCACATGGGATCCGAACCCTCGGCGGGAGCGCTGCCACGCTCCCAAGCGGCGCACTCTCCAGTGCGCCACTGGGCCGGCCCCCAATTTTTTTTTTTTAATGACTGGTAAGGGGATCTCAACCCCCGGCTTGGTGTTGTCAGCACCACGCTCAGCCAGTGAGCAAACCGGCCATCCCTATATAGGACCAACCCGCGGCCTTGGTGTTATCAGCACCACACTCTCCCGAGTGAGCCACGGGCCAGCCCATATATTCAAAATGTTTAACCAGAGCACTAACATTAGATAAAACAGGGATGATACAAATAAAACTTATTAATATATTTTTTATTCTGTGAGTAAACATGAATAATTGTATATCTTAAAATTGCTTACCAGGCTGGATGGTTAGCTCAGTTGGTTAGAGCATGGTGTTGTAACATCAAGGTCAAGGGTTCAGTTCCCCATACTGGCCAGCCACCCAATAAAAGAAAAACTGCTTAGCAAGTGATATAAGTTGTACCAAACCATTCATCAAGTCATTTATAATTTCCAAGGAAAAAATATATGTATATGAATTTTTAAAGGATTACATGTTTATGCAGAAAGGAGGAAAAATACAGAAAAGTAGAAAATATTTTCTAAGTACTTAAGACTTAAATACTCAGTATTTGGGTGCTTATTTTTTTCTATTTTTTTTTTTTTTTTCAGAGTTGAACCGTTACCATATGAATTTTTTATTCTGCTCTCTGTTAAGTATAAAACGTTCCTTGCAGATACCTTCTGCCTCAGCAACAATAACTCAAACGTGGAGATAAACGAAGATCACCCAAATGAGAAACAGACTATTCAGAACTTACTCTAGAAGGGGTATCAATCATCATCACTTGTATCTGGCAGAAACTCAAAGTCTGGCAGGGGGTGGGAGAGCTTTAGAGTGGAAAAAAGGGAAGGCTTCAGGTGCCTCTGTTCGAAAGCTGTTGGCTGGGGAAGCTGCAAGTGAGCTAACAAGAAGCAGGATGTTTTATGTGATTGGTTTGGAGAGCATATTTGGCTTTCTCTGTTTGGTTCTGAGATTGGAGGAGCAGGGTGCAAAGAATAGGGAAGCAGGCAGTCATTGAGCCAGTCTCGACTGTTTCGGTCAAAACTTGCTGTAGAGGTTGTGGCGTGGCTTCCGGGCTTGGTCACTGCAGAGGTGTGGGTCAGAGTTCTGTCACACTGGCCGTGTCCGTTTGTGTATTCAGTCCACCGAACACAATTCAAAAAAATTCTTTTTCTGATATATGTTTATTGTGCAAAATTTGGGATAATATATATATAACTGAAATTATGTACATTTTGTGACCTCCTTGCTCCCCAACAACACCCGTGACAGCATTTTCACTTCAAAATCAGACTGTTTGTAATGGACCTGCCCGATGGTCCATGTCGATTTATCGCAACCAACCGTTCTTTAGAATACTTATTTACATTTTTTCCTGTTGTACTTCGGTGAACACTAGTGCGTAAACAATCTGGGTGATAAGGATTGTTTCCTTAGGATAGCGGTAATTGCCAGCTGCTTTCCATAACTTTTTCCCCACTTTACCGTTCTACCAGCTTCCTATAAGAAGGGCACGCGTGAGTGTCCTGGTCGGCTGGACTCAGGCACCGGGTGCGGCTGAGACAGAAGAGGCGCGATACTCCTCCCTGCCCAGAGCAGGACTTCCAGAGCGGGGTCGGAGTGGGGCTTTCTCGGGGGACTGCAGGAGGGATTGGTTTTCAGCTGCCTCCGGTCTCCGTCTTCCTCTCCAGGAAGCGTGGGGCTGGTGAGCTGCCTCCGTTTCCCCGGGGTTACCGGTTCTCCGGCCCTCCGGCTCAAAGACTTAACTGCCCACCTCTGTCCAGATGTCTTGCAGATTCCAACCACGGGCCCCGAAGTGTGGGGATGCAAAACAGGGAGGTTCCCTCCATCTCCCGCTCTACGACTTGAAAACGCGGAGGAACGGGGCAGGCCAAGCGGCGTCTGCAAGCCCGGCCCGTGCAACTTCAATCTTCCCAGCGAGCCCCGGAGGAAACGCTGGTTCAGAAAGAGACGGGAACTGGCCGGGGTCGCAGCGAATCGGTGTCCTGGCTGACGCAAACTCACGACAATTCCGGACACCACAGCAGTGGGAGGGCCTGAGTCCTTACGCGGTCTTAAGGTGCCCTAAGTGACCGCTAAGAGGCGCCAGAGGCTAGAAGGGACCTAGGGTAAAGACTGACTTTACTTAATTTCAAGACTTAGTGTAAATCAAGACATTGTGTTATTGGCCAAAGGACAGACATATGGGTCAATTAAATCCAATAGGGAGCACAAAAATATATCTACCTACAGTCAAGCTATTTTTTTCAACAAAGATTTCCAAGGGAATTCAATGGGGAAAGAAAAGTCTTTTTATCAAATGGATATCCACAGGGGAAAAAAATGAACATTGGCCCTCACCTCACACTGTCCACAAAGTTTAAATTTATCATAGACCTAACTGTTGAAACTAAAACCATAAACATTCTAGAAGAAAACATAGGTGAAAAAAATCTTCAGGATGTTGGTATATGCAAAGATTTGTTAGGACACACAAAGCACGAAGCATAAAGAAAATATGGATAAATTGGGTTTTAATAAAATTTAAAGCTTGTTCTTTAAATATTTTTTTTCTTTTTTCTATTGCTAGCCACATTGTTGACAAAGCTTGCTCTTTAAAAGATACCGTTAACAAAACAAAAAGGCAAGGCATAGAACCGTAATAACTTCGTATAGCATACATTATACGAAGTTATACGAAAGCGGGGCGGGGCGCAGACGCACAAAGAAGGCGCCCGGCACGGGACGGGCCCGAGTGTCGGAAGCGGGGCGGGGCGCAGGCGCACGCCAGGCGGGGACGGAGTTTGGGATGGCATCGCCTCAACCGGCTCGGGTCCTGCGGTGCTGCAGCTGCCGTCTATTCCAGGCGCACCAGGTGGGGCGGGCGCCGGCCTCCTCCTCCCGCGCGGGGACGGCGGGCAGGAAGTGGCGGGGCCGTGGGCGCGGTGTCGTGCGGCTGCAAGATGTACCTGGAGCCCAAAGAAGTAACGGTGACTGTGCTGAGGACTGGGCTTTATCGGTGTCGCTTCCCTATGTCGTTGTGCGCTTTTTGTTTTCGTTTTTTGCTTGGTGGTTGTAAAAATCAGAGGTAATGGTTTCTGCGGAGGTGGGCTCGTGAATTCCAGCAGGTAGTTGGGGAACCCAGTTTGAGGATAGCATTCTTTATGCAAAGCCTAGCTCTTTCTCAGTTTAAGTTAAATACTGTACAAGGGAGATGACAGTTCGTGAGTCTAAGACGACAGTGATGTGCCACCGAAGCATCCCCCGTCAACGCCTGGGCGCCCTTTGGTGTCTCCATGACTCTCCCTCCGTCTCTATCCGCGTGGAGAGGGCCCGACGCCTATTCGCCGAAGCATAAGCAACGGACGTATCGAGTATTTTAAACAGGATAAGCGATACTTATAAAACGTATTTGCTTCCCCGAGTTTCAACACGCAAGATAAGGGAATGTCACTTAACCTAATCTTTTCTGGATCGTACTTTGTCTCCCTGCTTGATGTCACATAATACCGCCGTTAGTGTATCCACTTCTGATAGTTCCCCCCTCCTCCTAGTTTTCTGCTAATCCACTGTGCCCTAGGAAAGGATAGCATCAAACTTCTTTAAAGTGTATGTTAACAAGTCAGTAAGATGCTGAGTATGCATCTGTAAGCTTGCATTTATTATTATTTTTATTTATTTATTTATTTTGGCAGCTAGCCGGTATGGGAATCCGAACCCGTAACCTTGGTGTTACCAGTGCCACCCTCTCCCAAAAGAGCTAACCGGCCAACCTGTAAGCTCGCATTTAATGCTGAGACTTAAGGGCTATTTTGGGGGCTCAGAAAATTTTTACTTATTTCCTTTTCTGGACTATGTTCTAGGAGTTTAGAGTAAATGGAAATAATTTGTTTTTTAATTATTACACCTTTATAATGTAGTGCATGCTGTCGTGATCGTTTTCAATTCTATGAAAAACGATTTGAAACCAAAAAGGAAGTTAACTGTTTAATTGTAAGTCTGCTGTTTACCGCACAATTTCACACATCTCTCTTAAATTCAACAACCTCTGAATTAGGTATCATTCCCATATTACAGAGATGGGAATACTGAAATCCAGAGAAATCAAGTGGTTTCTCCATCTAATAAATGTCAGAGCCAGACCTGTACATTTTTTGCCTGTTAAAGATCCTGTTATACCATACTGTTTCTTACCAGCTCCCCCGAATTAATCAGTTACCAGTTACTGTGTGTTCTTCCAGATTTTTTTTTTTTTTTTTTGGTCCTTTTTTGAGACCGGCTGCACCGCGCTCAGCCAGTGAGCGCTGTGAGTGCACCGGTCATCCCTATATAGGATCCGAACCCGCGGCGGAAGCGCTGCTGCGCTACCAGCGCCGCATTCTCCCGAGTGCGCCGCATTCTCCCGAGTGTGCCACGGGCTCGGCCCCCAGATTTTTTTTAATGCATTTATTACTTGCATATATACCCATATAAAATACACAGTGGTTTTTTGTTTTTGTTTTTTTTAAAAGATCACCGGTAAGGTGATCTTAACCCTTGACTGGGTGTTGTCAGCACCACACTCTCCCAAGTGAGCCACGGGCCGGCCCCGACATTTGTGATGTTAATTAAGCATGATATCTCATTACATTTCTTCAAGCAACTTTGGTGTCTCTCGATAACACCTTTTTGGTTATAAATGGACTCTTCGATTATCTCTTCTAACTAAATGTTTGCTTATATAAAAGCTGTCTTAGTGCTGGCCAGTTAGCTGACTTGGTAGAGTGGCACTGATAACACCAACATCAGGGGTTCAGATCCCCATACCAGCCAGCTGCCAATAAATAAATAAATCTATATTAATTTTTTTTTTTTTTTTTTTTAAAGATGACCGGTAAGGGGATCTTAACCCTTGACTTGGTGTTTTCAGCACCACGCTCAGCCAGTAAGCGAACCGGCCATCCCTATGTGGGATCCGAACCCGGGGCCTTGGTGTTATCAGCACCGCACTCTCCTGAGTGAGCCACGGGCCGGCCCTATATTTATTTTTCAAGATATTTATTTTGGACCTAGCCACTATATTAGATTACCTTAGTTTTTTAGTAGTTTTTCACTTTATTCTTTGGGTTTTCAGGTAAAAATCATATCAGTTATAATAATGATAGGGGATTTTTTTCTCCTTTCCAGTTTTTTTTGTTGTTGTTGTGGCTGACCTGGTATGGGGATTGAACCCTCGACCTTGATGTTATCAGCACCATGCTCTACCCAACAGAGCTAACTGGCCAGCCCTTTTTCCAATTTTTATACCTCTTACTATCTCTTTTTTAATTCCACTGGCTAGTACATCAGAAGAAATGGTAAATAAGAGTGGGAATCCTTGATTTGTTCTTCATTTTCATGGTGATGCTGGTAATGATCTCCAGCTTTGGAGTTGGTTCAAGGCATTTTTTAATGAAGAATCTAAGTCAAACACCAAGGTGAGGGGTTCAGATCCCAGCCAGCTGTCCAGAAAAAAAAGAAGAAGAAAATAAATGTCATAGAATTTTTTTGAGAACCGTGGGTGGCAGAGATCTAACTGGATTTTGTTTCATATGGATAGCCAGTTTCTCCAGAACCACTTATTAAATAGTCTGTTCTTTCCTCACTCTTAAAATGCCATGTTTATAATATGCTAAGTTTTCACACATATAAGTTGGTTTGTTTCTAGATTCTACTCTTTTCCATTGATTTATTTTATTTATTTTTTTTTTGCAGCTGGCCAGTTAAAGGATCCAAACTCTTGACCTTGGTGTTATAACACTGTGCTCTAACCAACTGAACAACCAGCCGGTCTCCACTAATTTTCTAAAAATTATTTCCGATCCACTTCCAGTTTGTTTTAAATAATTATCTGAGCTATATTTCTGAAATTTCATTGTAGGTGAAAAAGAGTCTCAAATGGACATGCAAAGCCTGTGGAGAGAAGCAGTCTTTTTTGCGGGTGAGTTCTGAGAAACAGAAAGCAGGTGGAGCCCAGCTCTGCAGAGGGTGTTCCTGTGGCATCCCAGCATTCCACAATGGGGACCGTTTTCTCTCACACAAAGTTCCCCAGATATGCGAGGAGAGCTCCTGCTCGAGGTACCTGCTCCCGCAGGAAGTGAAGTGAATGAAGCAGTGCCTGGAGAGGTCCTGCCGTTTGTTTCTTGCTTCAGCAAGTATTTATTGAGCACCTTCTATGTGCCAGGCACAGGGGAACAGTGGAAAGTAAGACTGTCAGAGTTCTTGTCCTCACAGATGTGCCCTGTGGAAGGGGAATAGGAACTAATACACATGTATGCGCGTGCACACACACACTCACACACGTGCATAATTTAAAACTAGACTGAGCACAATGAAAGGAAAGTTCAGGGGCCTTTAAGAAGATAACAAGAGGACTAACTGATATTTCATATTATAAAATCAAGCTGATTCTCTTGGCCTAAAAAAAAAAAAAAAGAAAAGAAGAGGGAATCAAACCTAACTGGGGGTGGGCAGGGCTGTTGCTGGAGGCAGGGGTATGGGAGAGAGTGGGCTCAGGAAGTGGAGGCAGTCAGGGAGCATGTGGATTGCACGGAACACATTGTAAATGCTCTTATTTAGCCTGCTTTTTTACCTGACATTGTGTACATCTTTTCAAGTTCACATATATTGACCTACCTAAACTCTTTTTTCTTTTTTTGGGTGGGGAGAGGGAGCAGCTAGCCAGTGCAGGGATCTGAACCCTTGACCTTGGTTTGGATCCCTAACCAACTACCTAAACTCTTCATACCACGAACTGTCCTGCATCTTTTGCTTTACTGAACCACTCGATCACCTGCCCCAGCCCTGATGCTGCCTCTACCACCTCATCCCTCACTCTTGTCCTCCGCAGCCACCGTGGCTTTCTCTGTGACCTTGAAACAATCCAAATCTGCTCCTTCTTAGGGCCTTTGTGCTCATTATTGGGGCTCTTTACTCTCTTCTCATTATCTTGACTGGGAATTATGTATTAATGCGTTCACATCAGTATTGTCCATCTCAGACTGTAAGTTCCATGAGAGCAGAGGCTTTACCTATTTTATTTACTGATGTATCCTCAGCTCCCAGCATAGTGCTGCACACAGTAAGTGCTCAATAAGTAATCAGTAAGTAACCAGTCTCACGTTGGTGAGCATTTAGGTCAATTTTCCTGCGAACTGTTATGCACAACTCTGCAATGAGGCTTTTTACAAATACCTCTTTGTTTACTTGACCGTTTACTATTTCCTTAGGACAAAGTCCTAGAAGTTAAACTGCTACTTTAGAGGGTATCTTTTGGTCAAGGTATTTGAGATGCAAACAATAGACAAAAACACTTCAGAATACCTTTAGCAAAATTTCAAAAGAATGTGCTGGCAAGGTGAAGCGATGTCCTAGGGAATCCAAGGGCAGAACTTCATCACTGACCCCAAGAACTGAAAAGCTGCCAACAAGCCAGGCATTATCTTTTCCTCCCTTTCTCCTCCCCCTCATCCAGTTTCTCCCTACATCTTCCTCCCCCTTCCCTTTTCTCTTCTCCTTCTCTTCCTCTTTCCTCCCAGACAGTTCACAGTAACATACTCTGCTCAGAGTCCACAGACTCCTATTCCAAGCCAGCTGGAGTAGCTGAGTTCCAGTTATGAGTTCCTGGGAGAAGCACTCTGATTGGGCCAGGTTGACTCAGATGTCTACTTCCTGTCCAGGCAACTGGGATTAGGTCTTGGAGGACAGGCTAGCTCATCATTTAGGCAGATACCCCACATAGTGAGCACTGCTTACTTTAGATGTCATACACATTTCTAAATTCTCCTTGAAGAAGGCCTTGCCTTCCTCTTGTGCCTCTAAGCAGGTGTGATGGTGTATGACTTATGGTTGACAGTAACACACACACCAAAATTGTAGGGGCTTACCACCATAGAAGTTGTCACGCTTGCTCTTGTAACAGTCCTGGGAGGACCTTGAGGTTAGCACGGTGCTGTCCTTGGGTCCCTCTGTTCTTTTATTCCCTGAGGCTTGTCTGCAGCTGCATCCAGCCACTGAAAGAGGCAGGAGCATGGTGGAGCTACCCAGGAGGCTTTTAGGACCAGGCCTAGAAGTAGCTAACATTTCACTGGAAATGCCTAGCCTCATGGCCCCATCTGACTGTGAGGCAGAGTGGAGAGTGAGGTCTAGTTTTGTGCCCTCATAGGGAAGAATGCATTTCTGTACTTAGCCAGAAGTCTCTGCCATTCAGGAGAGCACACCCCGACCAGTTATGCCAGACCTGTGTCATCACTCTTTTTTAACTTCGCCATGCCCCTCTCCATTCTCACTTGAACATGCTCCAAGCAGGACTGCAGTTCTACCAGTCCACTAAAATCGCTCTGGTCAAGGTTGGCAGTGATCTCCATGTTACTAAAAACAATGGTTAGCTCTTAGTCCTCACCTAACTTGACTTAGTGGCAGCATTTATCACAGTCTGTCCCTTCCGCCTCCATGAAACAATTTCTTCACTTAGAATTCCAGGTCATCCTGCTGCTGGTTTTCCTCCTGTCTTCCTAGCTGTTGTTTCAATTCACTTTGCTGGTTTTCTGCCATCTCCCCAATTTCTAAACATTGGAGTTCTCTAGAATTCAGTCTTTCAATCTCTCCTATAGCTGCTCACTCCCTGAGAACCCTCAAACGTATACCTCCAATCCAGGCCTGCCCCTCAGCTTGTTTCTGCTGCACCCACTCAGCTCTCTACTGGATATCAGATAGGAATCTCAGACTTGATATATCCAACACGGAAGCCCTGGTCATACCCCACAAACATGCCTTCCCCATAGTCATCCTCGTCTCTTAAATGCCAAGTCTCTCATTCTAGTTGTTTGGGTTAAAACCCTTGAAGCCATTTTTTTTTTTTTTTGGCTCCTGGCCAATAGCAGAGATCAACCCCTGGACCTTGGTGTTATCAGCACCACACTCTAGCTAACTGAGCAAGCGGCCAGCCCTCAAAGTCATTCTTGACTCCTCTTTTTCTTTTTTTTTTTTGGTGGCTGGCCGGTACAGGGAACTGAACTCCTCTTGTTCTTTACATTCTTCATCCAGTCTATCAGCAAATTTTGTCAGCTCCATCTTCACAATAGATCCAGAATATGACCACTTCTTACTCCAGTGGTGCGAGCCCACCTTGTTTCTTGCCTTAGTGTTTGTAGTAGCTTCCTAACTGACCTACCCGTGTCTGCTGTACAGTGTCTTCTCAACACTGCAGCTGAAGGGATTCCGCTAAAACATATACTGGGTCGTGTCACTCCTCTAGTCAGAACCTTCCAGGTTAGAGCAAAATCCGTGATCCTGCAGAAAGGGCCAGCGACCTAAGTTTTGCAAGTAGCCCAGTGTAAAATGAAAATGTGGGGCCCCTTGTTCAAAAAGCAAGGAAGACTTCTAGTCAAGATGGCAGAATAGACAGTCCCAGCACCACTCTCTCCCACAATTCAACTAATTTACAACTACTAAAAAGCAACGACAGCCAAGCTGGGGCCACTAGAGCTCAGGGGAAGAGGAGGAGAAACCTACAGAGTACATGAAGGCCAGAGAAGCCACATTGAGGAAAGAAAAAACCACTCTGACCATTTCAAGCCCCGGCCACTTCCAGGCTGGAGCTGCTGAGTGCACAGGGCAGGAGCTGGCAAAAGCCACAGTTGTGCCCTTCAGATGAAGTTGCTTGGAGGCGGCAGGAGAGAAGAGGGCCTTGCTGGCCCCCAGGCTGGCAAGACCAGTAATAGGGCTCCCATGGACCCACATAGGAGCAAGGAGCCACAATAACTGAAGAAAAAGAGCCACTCGGAGGCCAGAGAGTCATTGCAAGAGACCAGCCTATGGCCCATCCCATTGGAAGTGTTTGCAACACAGGCAGGGAGACAGGTCCACCGGGAGAACACTGGGACACAGCATAGATAGCTGATCTGCCCCCAACTCACCACAGGACCACTCAGAGGAGACTGGTCAGGAATATAGAATTGCACAGGGTACAGTTTGATGAAAAGACTTAGGCCCAGACCAGTGTTTCTACAAAACCCAGGTGCATTGGATTTCACAAAATCTGGAAGTACCTATAAAGTCAACCATTAAAACGTGAGATGCACAAAAAGCCTTCCCCAGGGAATCAACAGCAAAGCAGCAATTTAGCTCAACCACAGAGCTCAAGTACTGGTCCTCCTACTTTAGAAGTAAGCGAAGGACAGAGGAGAGACCTACAGAGTTCATGAAGGTGGGAGAAACTACCATGAGAGAAAGAAAAAGCTGCTCTGAGCATTTCGGGCTGTGGCTGCTTTAAGGCTTGAGCTGATGAGCGCATGGAGCAGGAGCCGGCAGAAGCCGCAGCTGTGCCCTTCAGATGGAGTTACTTGGAGGCAGCAGGAGAGAAGAGGGCCTTGGCGGCCCCCAGGACAGCAAGACCACTAATAGGGTTCCCATGGACCCATGCTGGAGCAAGGAGTGAGAACAACTGAAAAAAGGGAGCCATTCAGAGGCCAGTGAGTCATCACAAGGGACCAGTGCAGGGCCCGTCCCATGGGAAGTGTTTGGAGCATGGGTGGTGGGCGAGATGGGAACACCGGGAGAACACTGGGACTCAGCAAGGACAGCCAAGCTGACCCCAATCAGCACAGGACCACTCAAAGGAGACTGGTCAGGAATGCAGAATTGCACGGGGTACAGTTTGATGAACTCAGGCCCAGATCAGAGATTCCACAGAACACAGATCCACCAGGTCTCTGGAGAGCCGGAAGTACCTATAATATCAACCATTAAACCCTGAGCTACACAAAAACCTTCCTTAGGGAAACAGCAGCAAAGTGGCATTTTAAACAACCACACACTCAAGTACTGGTTCCCACAGGAAATCCCCCATGTTAGAAGCAAAGGACAAAAAATTAGTTCCGGTCCGGGCACACCACCAGCATCTTGGGGCCTGCCCGGTGACCCAAGGCATGGATCTGGGGACCAGACCCTCCTCCCACAACCAGGCACACCAGGCCAGGGCCTCAAGGCCCGGCCGGAGTCCTGAGGCTTGGGGAAGAGGACCGGACCTCTCTCCCACAACCAGGCACACTGCGCCAGCATCTCAGGGCCTGCCTGGGGACCCAAGGCATGGTGAAGGGGACTGGACTTCGCTCCCACAACCAGGCACACTGCACCAGTGCCTCAGGGCTTGCCCAGGGACTGGAGACGTGGAGATGGGAACCAGACACATCCCACAACTAAGCATACCACCAATGCCAAGGAGCATACCAAAAACATCACCTCCATGTGGGTGGCCCACCACAGCCACCACAGTAACCATGGCTGCCGTGGAAGTGGCTAGACGCCACAACCACCATGCAGATGATCCGCCAACCACTGGAGTGCATTCACACAGGGAGAGTCACCAGCAGAGACAAAGAAAAGAAGAGGACGTCTCTTTCCACAAAGCCCATTTCAGAGTGACAGAAGAAGCATCTGCTCTATGATAATATTGGGGGACCTGAACACATCTCTCAGCATTGGACGGATCATCTAGGCAACAAATCAACAGAGTAAGCATGATTCTTTCAGAAGGAGAGAAGAAATCTAGGGTAACTAGAGGGGGGAGGGGGAGGGAATGGGGGAAGGGGAGAGATTAGACAAGGGGCATAAAGAATAATTATGATTTGTAACAATATATACACTAGTAATATTGACTTGATCAACATATCTCTATGTTCAACTCCAAAAATATGTATAATTGGGGCCGAGCCCATGGCACACTCGGGAGAGTGCGGCACTGGGAGCACAGCGACGCTCCCGCCGCAGGTTCGGATCCTATATAGGAATGGCTGGTGCGCTCACTGGCTGAGTGCGGTGTGGGCGACACCACACCAAGGGTTGCGATCCCATTGCCGGTCATGGAAAAGACAAAAAATATATATATATGCATAATTGATTTTGATTCAATAAATAAAATGAATTTTTTTAAAAAAGTAAGCAAAGAGCAAGAAATTAGTTCCAGTGCAGAGTTTAAGTGGTGGGAACAGCAAATAATCCAACACAGAACTGAAAGAAAAAAGAGTACCCACAACCAGAGACAAAGTTTGATATTAACTAGTAAAGGTCTCATTTCACCAAAGAACACCTATAACACCTAGAAGGACCAAAAGTTCCCAGGGCTACCAAGCCAGAAAGGGGTGACAACCAGGAACACCACCAGTGCCATGGGGGCTGCCCAGGATCCTGAAGCATGGAGTCAGAAACCAGACCCCCTCTTACAACCAGGCACATCACCATTGCCACCACCAACTAGGTAAGGAGCATGCCAGAAACATCACCTCCATGTGGGTGGCCCACCACAGCCACCAAAATAACCACAGCTGCTGCAAAAGTGGCTAGATGCCACAACCACCATGCAGATGGTCTGCCAGCCACTGGAATACATTGACACAAGGAGAGTCACCAGCAGAGACCAATGAAAAGAAGCAAATGTCTCTCTCCACAAAGCTCATTCCAGAGTGACAGAAGAAGCATCTACTCTATGATAATATTGGGGAACTGAACACACCTATCAGTATTGAACAAATCATCTAGGCAGTAAATCAACAGAGTAACCATTACTCTTTCAGAGGGAGGGAAGAAATTTAGGGTAATTAGAGGAGGGAGGGAGAGGGAGAGGGGGAGAGATTAGACAAGGGGCATAAAGAGTAAGTTTGATTTGTAACAATATATATGCTAGTAATATTGATTTGGGTGACAGAAGAAGCATCTACTCTATGATAATATTGGGGAACTGAACACACCTATCAGTATTGAACAAATCATCTAGGCAGTAAATCAACAGAGTAACCATTACTCTTTCAGAGGGAGGGAAGAAATTTAGGGTAATTAGAGGAGGGAGGGAGAGGGAGAGGGGGAGAGATTAGACAAGGGGCATAAAGAGTAAGTTTGATTTGTAACAATATATATGCTAGTAATATTGATTTGGTCAACATATGTCAACGTTGAACCCCCAAAATATGTATAATCAATTATGATTCAATAAAAATTTTAAAATAAATAATAAAAAACCAAAAAATAAAAAAGCAAGGAAAAGTACTGTTAAATGTTTTAAAATATAAAGCTTTTTCCTTTCGTGGTCTCTTTTGACTTTTCATGTTTTTTATGTACTATTTAATGTGTTCCTAAGTAATGCTCACATTTTAAATTATTACAATGATTTTACTGTTCATTTTTATATTGTGCAATGCCAGTTTTAAAAATGCAAATATAAGAGCATTTAGCACCTATGTAGAATCGTCATAATTAGACAATTTGTATTTCACAGCTCACGTATACTTACATATTTCATTCTTTTTTTGTTGTTTTTTTGTCCTTTTTGAGACTGGCCGCACCGCCCTCAGCCAGTGAGCGCACCGGTCATCCCTATATAGGATCCGAACCCTTGGCGGGAGCACTGCTGTACTCCCAGCACCGCACTCTCCTGAGTGCGCCATGGGCTCGGCCCTACATAGTTCATTCTTACCACTGGAGTAAGAAGTGGTTATATTCTAGATCTATTTTGAAGGTAGAGCTGACAAAATTTGCTGGTGGATTGGATGAAAAGTGTAAAAGAAAAAGGAGTTCGGTTCCCTGTACTGGCCAGCCACCAAAAAAACAAAATGAAACCAAAAAAAGAAAAAGAGTCAAGAATAACTTTGAGGAAATGCTGCACAAAATTAACTCATCTGTTATTACTTTGCTTCTTGATATGCACATTTTCCCCACCCTGTCGACCTTAAGCTAACTGAAGAGTAAGAAAGGACGGAAAGGAAAAGGAACTATGAGTTGCCCTGTCTTTCCCTTTCCTTCTGTGTCATCATTTTCAGCATGGTGGCTGACTAATACAGGGAAGCAACGTGAGTAAGAAGAGGTATGATAGGGTTCCTTGGTGGTTTATGTCTTTTAGAAGGCCATTGCTACCTTTCTACATTTAAAACAAGTTCTAGTTCAAATGGGAAGCCTGGCCTCTCAGGCTTTCAGCACCTCTGCACTCAGGTGTAGACATCACACCCCGCGGGACACTCGGAGTCTCGCGGAGCTCCCATGCATCGTGAGTCCAGGGAACTCTGCTGTGGGGCATCGAGAATGCACTCTGCAAATGGGGTGGCGAGGAACAGTGGGCATGCATAGTGTGCGTATGTCTTCTGCTCACAGACATGCTCCATTGTCCCATTGGACTTCACTTAACACAAGTTCAAAGACCACATTTTTAAGAATTTCAAGATGGCAACACCCATGAAGCTGATTCTGCCTGTGGTAAATCCTACACTCTCAAATTTCATTTCCTGCCATCTTCCCCTTAGGCCACTCAGCCCCAGCCATGCCGGCCCCTCACTGTTCCTCCAAAATGCCAGGCTAGGTATCTTTGCACACATTGCTATTACAGTGCTGCTTCCCCAGAGAGTTACATGGCTTGTCCCCTTATATCTTCCTATCTGTGCTCAAGTGTCACCTTCTCAGTGACCCATTCCTTGACCACTTTGAACACCCTATGTAAAATTGTATACTCTCTCTCCAACTCAACCCCACCCTGCTTTCGTTTCCTTATTTTTCTCAGGAGTTCTTGTCACCATCTGCTAGTCATATGTCTTACTTATTTGATTATTGTCTATCTCCTCTCACTAGAATGTGAGCTCCACAGTGACAGTGAGTTTTGTCCACTGCTGTATTGTACTGTATTGTATTGTCTGTGCCTACCAAGATCTGGCACATAATAGGTGCTCGACGTGGTGCTGACAACACCAAGCCAAGGGTTAAGATCCCCTTACCGGTCATCTTTTTAAAAATAAAAAAAAATAGGTGCTCGAATAAATAATTATTAAATGAATGAATAACAGCTAAGTGGGAAAAAGGAATCTAATTTTATTTTGTATCGCTTTGATTATCAGCAAGAGTATCATTTCATATATTTATTTGCAATTTGTGTTACTTCTCTCATGATTCTTTTATTCATGTTCATTAACCATTTTTTGTAAGGCTTTAGGTTGACTTTGGCTTTGATAGGTAGAGTTTAGGGTCCTAGTGGGACAGCCAGATATACCCAGACTATTAGTTCGAGAGCCTGTTAGTTGTGAATCACTCTACAAGTAGTGATCAGACATTAGTATTCCTGCATGCTGCTTCAGGCATCTTTGGCCCTTGCAAAGTACAGCTTTGTCCTGCCTGGGTACATCTCAAATAGATATGTTTCTCAGCATTCTGCCAATATTTTTTAAACTTAATATAAATTTTTTTTGTTTCTCAGGCTTACGGTGAGGGCTCTGGTGCTGACTGTAGACACCATGTCCAAAAGTTAAATCTGCTGCAAGGACAGATTTCAGAGATGTCACTCAGGTACAGTTGCTTGGGAGAGGAGCACCGTTATCTCACTCTGTTTTTATCTTGACTGGATAGTGGAAGTATACAATGGAGAAATCCTGTAGATTTCTATGTCTTACTATATGGCAGATTAAATACCCTGAGAAGTTCTCCCACTGAAAATAATTTAAGGGCCAGCCCGGTGGCGCACTCGGTAGAGTGCGGCGCTCCCACCGAGAGTTCGGATCCCATATAGAGACCGGTCCGCTCACTGGTTGAGCACGGTGCAGGCGTGACACTGAGGGTTGCGATCCCGTTGCTGGTCGCGGTGCGGGCGCAACACCGAGGGTTGTGATCCCGTTACCGGTCACGAAAAAAGACAAAAAGGAAAAAAAATAATAATAAAAAAATAATAATAATTTAAAATGCTGGCTATAAGATTTTTTTTTTTTTTTTTTTTAAAGATGACCGGTAAGGGAATCTTAACCCTTGACTTGGTGTTGTCAACACCACACTCAGCCAGCGAGCAAACCGGCCATCCCTATATGGGATCCCAACCCGTGGCCTTGGTGTTATCAGCACCACACACTCCCGAGTGAGCCACGGGCCAGCCCCTGGCTATAAGATTTTAAATGCACTGATGGGATGACAAGAAGGTAAGTAACCCTCAGAGGTAAAAAATGAAGTAAAAGCCAAAGTCCAGAGAGGAAGCAGCTGAGCTGCTGAGGTGATTGAAGCCTGGAGCAGTGGAGCCTTCATTTAGACACCTGGGAGGGGTGCAAGAGACAAAACACAAAACCTCGGGCCTGGTCAGTGTGGGGAGCTCAGTAGGAGACCATATAAAGCTGAGATCCCAAAAGATGTGCCCTCAGTGTACAAATGAACTGAAATATGTCCACTCTGCAACAGGGAGCTTGCCTGTGTTGACCTTGGCACTGGCTGAAAAGAGAGACATGTCTTTCCAAGATTTTGGAAGGACAAGGAAGCTGTCACATGGTTTTTTAGCCTTTTATACACACTGTGAAAAGTCTCAAGTTGAGAATTTATTTTTCAGTTGTCCCAGGAAGCAGAGGTAAGTGCAGCTCCTCTCTGGAGCAACTCATCTTCAACCTAGGCCTCAAAGAATTCCCACAAATAAAGTTCCAAGTAGCATATACTCAAAGTTAAAAAGTATTAAACACTCAAGGAAACATGTCATCATGAGCAAAAGACAGCAGAAACAACAGCCAGAAAAGTTATATCCACAAAGACCTCAGAACTTAAAATATTGCATATTTAATATATTTTAATAAAAGAGGTGGTTGATAATATGAGGAACTTGAAAAAACAGCCAAGTATATTTGAAAAAGAGCCAAAGAGTTTGTAGAAATTAAAAGTATAATCACTGAAATTAAAAATTCAGTAGACAAGTTAAACAGATTAAATGCAGCTGAAGAGAGAAATAGTGAAATGGAAGATAAATCTGAAGAAATTATTCACAGAGCAGCACAAAAAGATTAAAAAGTGGAATATATGAGGGAAAGTTGAGAGACATAGAGAATACAGAGAAGAGTCCCAGCAAGAGAGAATAAAGAGAATGGGGCAAAGGCAATATATTTGAAGAGAACAGAGCACATTCCTGAATCAAAGACTTAACATTCTTAAATTCAGAAAACAGCAAATCCCAAACTGGATAAAACCATCGATTTATTTGCAAACAGCATGATTGTGTTTGGAGGAGATCCTAAAGAATCTATAAAAATTCTACTAGAACTAAATTTAGCAAGATCACTAGGATACAAGGTCAACATACAAAATTAAATTGTATTTCTATATAAATGCAGTGAACAATTGGAAAAATGATTTTAAAAATCAAATACCATTTTTTTGTTTGTTTTTGCAGCTGGCTGGTAAGGCAAAATACCATTTATAATAGCATCAAAAAATGAAATACTTAGGGATAAATATAACAAAAAATGTGTAAGATTTGTTCAGTAAAAACTACAAAACATTGCTTAGAGAAATTAAATATTGGGCCGGCCCGGTGGCGCACTCGGTAGAGTGCGGCGCTCCCGCCGAGGGTTCGGATCCCATATAGAGACCGGTCCGCTCACTGGTTGAGCGCGGTGCGGGCGCGACACCGAGGGTTGCGATCCCGTTGCCGGTTGCGGTACGGGCACGACACCAAGGGTTGCGATCCCATTACCGGTCACGAAAAAAGACAAAAAAGAAAAAAAAAAAAAGAGAGAGAAATTAAATATTTAAATTAAGAGATTTCATGTGTATGGATTGGAAAACTCAATATTGTTAAGATGTCATTCATTCTAAATTGATCTATAGGGCTGGCCAGTTAGCTCAGTTGGTTAGAGCACAGCCTTATAACCCTAAGTTCACAAGTTCAGATCCCCATACAGGCTAGCTGTCCAGAACAAAAAAAAATTGATCTATAGAGTCAACCTAATCCAAAGCAAAATTTCGGTTTTTTAAGAAATTGACAAGCTGATACTAAAATTTATATAGAAATGCAAAGGACCTAGAATTGCCAGAACAATTTTGATGAAGAACAAAGTTGGAAGACTTAAAACAACCTGATTTCAAGATTTACTATAATGCTACAGTACTCAAGATAGTGTGATCTTGGTGAAAGGCTAGACATACATCAGCTGGCAAATGGATAAACAAATTGTGGTATATTCATACAACGGAATATTACTCAGCAACAAAGACAACATGGGGAAGTCTGAAAAACATTGCTAAGTAAAAGAAGCCATACACAAAAAGTACATGCTGTATGGATCAGTAGGGAAAGGAGGAAATTGCCTGCAAAGGCACATAGGGGACCTTTTTGGGGTGATGAAAATTTTCTATATCTTGATTGGGGTGGTAGTTACAAAGGTATAATTTATTAAAACTCATTTAGGTGTACACTTAAATGAGTGTGTTTTAGTATGTATTCACTATACCTCCATAAGTTAATTTTAAAAGTAAAAAAAAAAAAAAAAAAATCTGTGCTTAGACCAACAACATAGTGAAATCGCAGAACCCAGAAGACAAAGAGAAGAGCTGAAAAGCAGCTGGAGAGAAGAGAGATCACCTACAAAGGAACAACAGACATCCAGCCTCTCAGTGGTAGCATTAGAAACAGGAAGACAGACTTGTCTTTGGAGTGCCAAGATGTCCTTTAGTTGATGGAGTTGAGTTCTGGCCAATAGCTGGTAAGACACCGTTCACCTGAACTTTGGAGTATTGAGCACGTGGCAGGGTAGGGTTTTCACATGCAGGATCTCATTTCATCTTCATAATAGCCCTGTGAGGACTACTGACTTCATGTTACAGACGAAGATGCTGAGGTGGAGGCGCCCACATCAGCTAGAATTTGGGGCTCACTAGAGAGAGTTCTCATTTGACCATGTGATGCAATAGCCCCATCTGACATGGATGGACGTGGCTTTGGCTCTGACCTCTGGTCCTCACAGTAAATGTGTTCACTGGCCATCCAGCCCAACTCGAGACTGCAGAGACTCCAGCTCCTCACTGTTTCATGTGAGGAAGAGCCCTGCTGTCCCTGGGAGGCTGGATAGAGTTACTATGATAGATCAAGCTCAGTAAAATTCCTTCTCTCTCATGATGGTTAAGAGGTAAGACTCTTGTATGACCCTATCTAATGGGGACATCCCCATTGCTGATGGGAGGGACTCTGTGCTGCAAGAGTTCAGCCGACATTACTCAGTGTGCTCCAGGCCCTGAGCAGGACATGCCCGCATACAGCCTCATTTATCTTCACAGTCACCTGTGCAGTATTATCCCTGTTTGCGAATAAAGAAACGGCTGCAGTGATGTACCCAATGTCACACAAAGCTAGTCACTAGCAAAGACAGGATGCAGAGTCCCATCTCTCTAGGTTAAGAGTCTGCCCCCTCTTCCCTGTGTCATGTTTCCTATTAATTAGAGGGTTTTAGCAGCCTCAGCCACAGGAAACAAATAGTTCCTCTGCTTAGGCCTTCTCAGCTGCTGGAAGTGACTGAATCACATCAAGACAACAGAGATAGTCCCTAAGATCACCCCAAATCAGTCTTGGATACCCATTGTCAAGTCCTTGCGTCCTGCTGTTTTATCTTCCTTGTCCTTCATATTCCTGGTCATTTTATAAAGGACATATGTATGATCTTTCCCTGAGGTCTCTGGAAGAACCTGCGAGTGCCAGTGAAGGAGAAAACACAGGTCCTGCACAGGCTGAGAATGGGATACTGCAGGTAAGCCAGGAGTGTCTGTCCCAACCCCGCCATCTGGGCCATGGATGGTGTTCCATTTACATATTCATTAGTCATCTGTTCAGCAAATGCTTATTAATGCCGCCACATGATAGCACTTGGCATAAAGCTACAAGGAACAAAAAAATGAAATCATTACAATACTCTGTAAAAAGGACTACTTCTGTCTGCTTGGAGAACTCCTTCTGGACTTAGCTCAAACTTCACCTCCTTGTGCTGCTTCCGCTTGGTTCCCGCAGCACTCTGGGAATGCCTGATAGGGAAAGGGTGCTGGTGTCAAATACCAGGAATCACATCTAGTTATTCTATCCCGAGCTCCTAGTAGTTGCTCGATGTGTGTAAGAGCTTTAGTGACTGAATAGGCAGTGCCACTGGTACATCCAAGGTACCATGGCTCCATGGGGTACTGTGTCCCACCAGGGCCAGAGGGAGGGGAACAACTGTCCAGCTGCAGAGCAGCACCCGCCTCTGCTCATGGGACTGTGCTGGCAGCATCCTCTCACCACTTGGTCTTCATATTTTCATTATAAACAGGGAGATGCTGTTGCGCACGGTGCCCTGACACAGCGCTCTGGCATCTTTGTGTCTGTGCTCCTAATTGAGTTCATTTACACGCTTAATCTACATCCTTCTTATTATAACAGATATACTTTTCATTTATATCATTCTGTATGTTACTATGTGGGTTTTGATGATTTTCTTTTTTTTTTTTTCTTTTTTTGTCCTTTTTGAGACCAGCCGCACCACGCTCAGCCAGTGAGCGCTGTGAGCGCACGGGTCATCCCCATATAGGATCCGAACCCGCGGCGGGAGCGCTGCTGTGCTCCCAGCGCCGCACTCTCCTGAGTGCACCACGGGCTCGGCCCAGTGATTTTCATTTTTAAAAATACTACAGAATATAGTGGATGTACCAATGTTGGTTCCCTTATTATGGGGCTTTAGGCTCTTTCCACACTTTTGCTATTATAAACAATATTTGCTATTATGTCTAACACTGTGACTGGCATCTCTGTGCCTTTTCTCTTTGTTTGGAGTCCCTGGGTCAGAGAGCATAGACATTTGTCAGGGTCTTGACCAGTTGTGCCCTTCTGCTATCCCAAGGCCTGTGTGCACCATCCCCATTGGTGTCATCACCTCCCAGCCAAATGCTTTTCCTGGTGATGAGGTAGACGTGGGTCCTGAGACCCTCAGACATGAAAGTCAGGCTGGGGATTTTCAGTGCAAGCGCCTGCTTTCCAACTCTGAAAATCAACTTCTTTCCCAATCCTGTAGGAAAAATCCCAGCCCTCAGGGAACCGCTGGCTGAAGTATCTGGAAAAGGACTCCCAAGAGCTGGAGCTGGGAGGAGGAGGAGTGTGTTTCAGCAGACAGCCCTCATCCCAAACGGAGGAGCCAGACCCTCCCTTCAGTCAAGGCCTTCCTAGGAAAAGGTGCCACATTCTCCTCTAATCCAGCCCTCGTCCAGGGCCCACATTGACCCCTAGAATGGGGGGACTGATGATCCACTTCTAGCAGTCAGCCAAGTGGGAGAAGCCTGAGCAGCACACACCAACGTGTGGGAAAGCTGAGCCGCCGCCATCACCATAGCCTCTGTGCCCAGTGCCCGCGAGGGTGCCCTTTGTAGTGCTCGATTGTGAGTGTCTCAGACTGTACTGACCTCAGGGAAGAATTTCCTGTAAGGGCAGGGATGACAAAGTGAAGTGTGGCCAGAATAGCCAACGGGTCTGGGAGCGTTTAGCCTAGAGAAGCCAAGACCTCAGACTTTATAGGTTTCTCTTCCGCTCCAGCTTTCCTCTGCGTGTCAGTGAGTTTCTGGCGAGACTGCCTTAGGCTAAAGATCTAGGGTGGCTCTGATGGGGCAGGTGCTTTCGAAAGTAAGACTCCACTTTCAAACAAGAACTTGCTGACAACAATGGGGCAGAGAAATGTGCTGCTGGGCTGTTGTGGGGCAGCCTGTGTCTGGAGGTGGGGCGCAGCTCAGCAGCCTCCCAGGAAGCTGCAGGGGTGAGAAGGCTCCTGCTGGCTTGGTGTAGGCCCAGCTGACCACCGTGTCAGGCCCTGGAGGAGCTGGACTGTTAACAGCGCTTTCCCTCTGCCAGGAGATGGAGCCATGGCACAGTCCACCCAGCACATGGCCTTGTTGTCCAGGACTCAGGCCACTCTGAGGACACCCTGCAACCCCAGAAGGTTGGTGATGGGAGGCACTTGCTGGTCGCATTGACTGCTGAGCCTATGTAGTATTTTTTTATTGTCTTGTTTTGTCATCAGTTGATGAAGTATGAGATTTATACCCCCAAAAAGCCCAACTTCCCATCTGGGTTCCTAGTCTTTTCTGTCTTCAGCCCAACCCTTTCTCTTTGTACCCCGATTCCCTCACTGCTCTTCCTCTCCCGTGAAGTTAACCATGACCAAGAGGGCATCTTGATGCCTTGGAGTTAACTAAGGTTGGCCAGCAGGGACTTTCTGAGTCAGGACCACCGTCTTCATTCTGCACAGAGTGGAGGATCTTTGTCTGACTGTTAGTAACAGGGCCTGCCCTGGGCTTCTCAGGAAATGCTTCCCTCACACCTTCCCATCCCAGCTGCGGACTCTTGCACCTGAGGTGCTCCTCATCTAGGATGTGTTCTTGTTCTCGATGCTTTGCACCTAGCAGGCCCCACCACACATTCCACGCTGCATAACGCAGGTTTTGCTTTACGTTGTCATGGGAGCATGGGCATGAGGCAGAGGAACGCTGCAGGCAGGAGCCTGCTGGGCACATCACAGCCCCCACCCGTCAGCCATCGTTTGCCTTGGCCAGCTTCAGACTGTACGCAGAGCACTAGCTCAAAGCCAAAAGGCAGCATCCAAAATTGGTGTCACCACCACCTAGTTTTGTGACACCAGGTAAATATGTGACCCTGAATTTCCAAATTATGGAATGATGATAACAGTTATTAAGTCTTTACCATGTACCAATCCATGGGCTAAACATTTTAACTGCATCATCCTGTTTAATGCTCACAAGTCTGTTGTTTTGTTTTAGAGGTGAGGAATTAGGGCTTACAGAGGTTTAGTGAGGTCACAGCAAGTTCAGTGGCAAAGCCAATGTCAAGCATCTGGACCACAGTGCCTCTTCCATGTTTCCTGGGTGGCCGTGTTGCAGGGACCCACTCTCATTGCTTTCAAATCCCTTTCTAAGTGGCAAAACCCAATTTTCAGTGCATCTTTGGTTCCTGAGGAGGGAGAAGCCAGGCCTAACACTTGTTGTCACACCCCATGGGGAGCTCGGTGCAGCCAATTCCACAGCTCCAGAACCTCAACCCGGTTCTAGAGACTCCCATCCGACTGGGAATGAGAAGGGAGAATGGATTCTGCCTCCATCCCTTTCTAGATGATCTCTAGGGCCCTTCCTGCCTGCGGTTCTAGAGACTCCCATCCGACTGGGAATGAGAAGGGAGAATGGATTCTGCCTCCATCCCTTTCTAGATGATCTCTAGGGCCCTTCCTGCCTGCGGTTCTAGAGACTCCCATCCGACTGGGAATGAGAAGGGAGAATGGATTCTGCCTCCATCCCTTTCTAGATGATCTCTAGGGCCCTTCCTGCCTGCGGTTCTAGAGACTCCCATCCGACTGGGAATGAGAAGGGAGAATGGATTCTGCCTCCATCCCTTTCTAGATGATCTCTAGGGCCCTTCCTGCCTGCGGTTCTAGAGACTCCCATCCGACTGGGAATGAGAAGGGAGAATGGATTCTGCCTCCATCCCTTTCTAGATGATCTCTAGGGCCCTTCCTGCCTGCATCTCTTCAGGCACATGACTCTCAGGTCCCCAGGAGGTAGATCACCTGATGACATGAGAATGTCTTCTCTTTTGGAAAGCATGGTCGTGGATTAGTGGGGCATTTTGGGGTGAGGGATGGAAGGCACTTATTCACTTTGCTAATCCTCAAAATTAAAGTACATCCCTAGCCGGCAACGAGGACATGAGCGTAAAGCACCAAGTAGAGGCCAAGATGTGACAGGCCACCTTCTTGGATTCTCTTTCAGGGCTATGCTGGCCTGACCAGGAAGGTGAAACAAGGCAGCAGCCACTGCCTCCAGGAGAACTCTGCAGACTGCAACACCGGGGAGCTTAGTGTTCCTTGGAGGAAACTACCAAGTCCTGCTCGGCAGGTTAAGGCCACATATTCTAAATGGGCACGATTTCTCTCATCACCTGGAAACAGCTCACATGTGGACACAGAGTTACCCAGACCACTGCAGAGGAGCCCCACACCAGCCAGTCCAGCACAGGCTCAGCAAGGGACCCCCCAGGGCCCAGACCCCAAGGGTAGGCCACCCCAGCAGGCCCACTGCCACCGTTCAGCTTCCTCAGGCCACACACACACTCCCACACTCAGGTCCGAGAGGTCCTGCAGCAAGACCCCCAAGCAGTCACGGGGCACAGGGCCTCCTTGGGCAGAGGGTGGGTCTTTGGTCCAAGTGGCACAGAAGCCCCCACCCAGGCAATGTCTATTTAATTATTTCACCCTCCACTATCTGACCCTAGTCATTTTGAACTACATGAGGAGGCAGAGACAGAGAAGAGGTCGATATAAGAGGAGGGAGGATCAGAGACTTGCCTTCTCTGTGGGACAGAAGGACACATGGGGAAGGTGCCAGCCAGAGTTAGCAACAGTCTGAGCACTAAGGTCTGTCGTCCCTTCTTTTTCTTTCCCCAAGACGGCTGGATAGTTCCTCTAGCATGTGCCAGGGTAGTTTAGGTCATAAAGCCCTTGCTGACACAGCTATGGTTGCCTCAGAATTCACTGGACCCAGAGTTGGAAGGCCTTGGTTCAAATCCCAGTTCTGACATTTACAAGCCTTGGACAAGTCACATCACCTCAGTGAGCCTGAGGTTTTCTATATCTGAAGAATCAGATGGCAATACCTACTTTAGAAGGAAGTTGTGAAGATTAAAACAGATAAGGCACGTGGAAATGACCAGCACAATAGGTAGTAGATAAAATACATTTAATAAATTCTAATTAAATAAGTTATCTGATCCTCCAGAGGTTCCCATTCTGAGAGTCATGCCCTATAGCTCCTGCAGATGTCAGCCAAGGGGCAAGTAGAAACCACAGCGGAGTCACACGGCAGTTTGACGAATGTGGTGTGCAGAGATGTGTGCAGGAATGGCGAAGTGTCAGGGGACAGAGGCACAGGGATGGACAGATCCTGAGCTGGCTCAGTAGAGAAGACCACATGAGGAAAGAGGGATCCATACATCACCACCAACATCTTCTTAACACCAGACCTTCTTAAAGTACAAGGGAGAATGGATTCTGCCTCCATCCCTTTCTAGATGATCTCTAGGGCCCTTCCTGCCTGCATCTCTTCAGGCACATGACTCTCAGGTCCCCAGGAGGTAGATCACCTGATGACATGAGAATGTCTTCTCTTTTGGAAAGCATGGTCGTGGATTAGTGGGGCATTTTGGGGTGAGGGATGGAAGGCACTTATTCACTTTGCTAATCCTCAAAATTAAAGTACATCCCTAGCCGGCAACGAGGACATGAGCGTAAAGCACCAAGTAGAGGCCAAGATGTGACAGGCCACCTTCTTGGATTCTCTTTCAGGGCTATGCTGGCCTGACCAGGAAGGTGAAACAAGGCAGCAGCCACTGCCTCCAGGAGAACTCTGCAGACTGCAACACCGGGGAGCTTAGTGTTCCTTGGAGGAAACTACCAAGTCCTGCTCGGCAGGTTAAGGCCACATATTCTAAATGGGCACGATTTCTCTCATCACCTGGAAACAGCTCACATGTGGACACAGAGTTACCCAGACCACTGCAGAGGAGCCCCACACCAGCCAGTCCAGCACAGGCTCAGCAAGGGACCCCCCAGGGCCCAGACCCCAAGGGTAGGCCACCCCAGCAGGCCCACTGCCACCGTTCAGCTTCCTCAGGCCACACACACACTCCCACACTCAGGTCCGAGAGGTCCTGCAGCAAGACCCCCAAGCAGTCACGGGGCACAGGGCCTCCTTGGGCAGAGGGTGGGTCTTTGGTCCAAGTGGCACAGAAGCCCCCACCCATGCAACTATGTCATCTCTTTACAGCTGGGGAGGACTTTGATGATGATCTGTGAACTGAGACTAGTGTCAGATAGACTTGTCCCATAAGCACCGCCCACCAGTCTTCTGCTGCCAGAAACAGGGTTCCGCTAAGAGGTTTTTTTTGTCCTTTTTGAGACCGGCCGCGCCTCGCTCAGGCGGTGAGCTCACCGGTCATCCCTATATAGGATCCGAACCCGCGGCGGGAGCGCCACACCCTCCCGAGTGCGCCACGGGCTCGACCCCGCTAAGAGGCTTTTAAATGAGTGTGATTTGTGAGAACAAGCAAGAGCCAACAGTAAACATTACTGTTAAACAGATCCTTTCTCTCCTTGCAACCCACAGTAAGGACATTGTTGATTAAAGTGCTTATACCATTTAATTATAGGTCGTTTACAAATATGATAATTGGATGGCTACAAAGGGTTTTAATTTTAAAAGCAGTTGACACATTTGGAAGTGAGAGAACGCTGGTGATTATGAAACAAGGAGGCAGTATTCAGTGAAAACCAACATCAGACATTTCCCATTACAAGCCCTCTCCATCCCCTGGAGCGTTCCCACAGTGCAGGCTGTCCCAGCCTCCTCTGCTGGCTCCCTGACAAAAGGCTGGCCGAACTCTATTGAAAAATCAGAATATCAGTTTTCTAGCAGAAAATAAACAATTTCAGCGTACTAGTAGCCATTTTTTTTAAAAAGGAAAAGCAGATGGCCATTAGGTGGGGTGAGAGCACAAGCGTGCTGCAGCCTCCTCCCCAGCAGAGGCAGCAGGGCTCGCTCCGGACCAGGAAGAGGGTTTTGTTTCTCAGACATCAACACACTTGGAACCCGCCCCCACCCCATCACCTGTTCTACTGCCCTAAATGGCTTCATGCATCCCCGCCCCCCAGATTCTGGAAGAAGAAAGCAGAGAAACAGGCTCTTACAAAGGTCCTGCTGTTCTACACTAGTTCAACGCAATTATGAGATGAAAAAGGGACGTGGAATAGATGAGCAAAAATGGTCACAAGGACGGTGGGTGCTTTGAGTACTGGATGGTGTCCAGAGCAGCCCCGATGTCATAGTTCTTGGTCTGCAGGAGCCTGGTGAGCCAGCCGCCTTCGTCAGAGAAACCCATGGACAGCATCTGGGAGAGGGACTCAATCAGCCGGGGGTCAGCCTCTGCCAAAACAGTAATGGACACCATGAGGCGAGCTGCTGAGCCCATGTGACCCAGGACAGCAGCAGCCTGCGCTCAGCCAGCAAGTACCCAGGGCCTGCAGGGTCACCCCTTCCATGGGACTTCCTGAACCCTCACAGGGACGCTCCAAGGGACGGTGGGCAAGTTTTTTCTGTAAAGGGCCACAGTAAACATTTGAGGTTTGCTTTGCAGAGTAGTTTCTCGGTCTCAATTACTCAACTCTGCCCTTTAGCATGAAAGCAGCCGGATGATACGTAACAAATGAGCATGGTTGTGTTCCAATAAAACTTGATTTATGACACTAAAATCTGAGTTTCATCTCACTGTCATGTCTTTTCTCTCAAAAATGTAAAGATCATTCCTGGCCCCTAGGCCATAGTTTGCTACCCACTGCTCTAAAGCAGAGAAGCTATATACTGGAGCCCAAGATCCAAAGTGAACCCACAGACAAGTTAGTCACTTGGATATTGTTTTATACATCATTGCCATATGACAATAATGAACCGGAGCTGGGTACCAGCTGCCTCTTTTTTTTTTTTTTTTTTGTCCTTTTTGAGACCGGCCGCACCACGCTCAGCCAGTGAGCGCTGTGAGCGCACCGGTCATCTCTATATAGGATCCGAACCCGCGGCGGGAGCGCTGCTGCACTCCCAGCGCCGCACTCTCCCGAGTGCGCCACGGGCTCGGCCCAAGCTGCCTCTTTTATTAAGGGTGTGCTGTCTGGGTTGCCAGAGTCCCCAGCCCAACCTACTGCCTGCCCCCCACCCCCCACCTCCATGTTGGCTTTCTGGCTCCTACAGGGAACCTGCCTGTGACTCCTGCTTTAAGTCAGCACTCTCTGTGAGTCCACTTTCAGTAGTATGTGGCAGTGCCACAGCCAGTGCTGCCTTCTACATCACATCTTCCTTCTGCATTCTTGGTTTGGGTGTTAAGTTCCAGAAATTACTAAAACTAGCTGAGCTTACTATTGTTCAGTAAGAGCAATAACATAAAAAGACAAAACCAACTCCTAATTTTCTCTCATGTCAGTACACAAGCCTCACCGTAGAGAACATCCATCCTGTTTGTGTTGCTAAAATTGGAAGGTGACAGGATGCCCTGAAAGAGAAAGGCTGGCATACAAAACCTCTTGCAATCACTTACCTGGTGGGAGATGGGGGTACAAGGCAGCTTCCTTCAGTCCTGTGGGTCCTTCCTGGGAAGGGTCCAGAGAGCTTGGCCCTTCAGACTCTGGCATCTGTAGAGACTGGAGTTCACCTGTAGACGGGTCCACTTCTTTTGAAGATAAGTGAGTCCAGTCATCATCTCCTCCTGAACAGTTATCAGACTCCATCTGTTCCTGGAACAAAATTCACTGTGAGCACACAAGGGACATGAGCCACAGGCCAAGCCTGACCACAGCACTGGATCCTGGAAAAGAGCTGGGGTGTGTGTGAGTATGCGAGTGTCGGTGAGCATGCAGGGCTGGCAAGGAGCTACAGGTGAGAGTGAACTACTCGCAAAGATCAAGTATATTTTTCTTAACAAAGTTTCAGCAGAAGGTTTACAGAACAACTTAATGCAGACACCCCTCTGCAGCAGGAACAGGGCCCTTGGGCTGCATAAGTGCTGGGGCAGAGCACGCGGCTGGCCACGGGGGCACTTTGTGGGAGGGGAACAGGCTTGCCTCAGGCTGCCCTGCGGACTCCAGGGCTATCTTCTTCATTTGCTCTGCCAGAGACTGCTCCGTGCCCTCCATGTTCCCATCCAGTTTGATGGGCTCAGAAGAGCAGCTGCTGGGCTGAGAGCTGCACTTCTCTTCTGTGCTAGAGCTCTCTGGAGACATGGGTGTCAGGCGGCTTCTTTTCCCTCCATGTTCCACGTCAATATCAACTTCAATGCCTAGAGGCCAAGGAGGAAACAGAAAGCTGTAAAGTCTTCCAGAGGGCATTCCTGCAGTTAGGATCTAGGCATGTGGGGACTGCGGGCTCACGAAACTTTTTCATTCAGTCCCCTGAGTCTACGGACACAGGCATTGGGCTCTGCTACAGAACTCAACCCCAAAGTCACACAGCCATATGGAGCCTACCAACATGCAAACCCATGAGTCAGGAGCAAATCGATGGTCCCCTGGGATCTTCAGGGTCCCAAAGCTGAACTGCTTCTCCCAGTATCCTGGCCCCAAATCTCCTTGGCTTCTAGAAACACTCTCCTGACATGTCAATCATACTGGACTTTTCCCATCCTCCAATTTAGTGAAACATTAACCTCAGCTAACATCCAAGGTCAGCTTCTGAGCCAGAAAGTCCACACAGAGAGACCTTGTTTTTCTGAACCACGCAGGACAATGGGCTTAACAGCGGCAGCCAGGACCAGGCCCTCAGAATGGGGGTGGGAGGAGCCAAATACCACTGAGGGACCGTGCTCACATGTCAGGGCCTTGTGACATGACAAAGACACACATTTAAACACTAGGATTCTGCTCGGGGAGGTGGAAAGACTGTGCGTGCCAAGTGTGAGGCCCATGAGGCTGGACAGCACAGGCCCAGCCTGCCCACCATGGGTGCATGCTCACACAGGATGGAGGGAAGGTCACCTGCGATAGTTTTTAAATTAACCTAAAGGACAACTGAGCTGGGCCCACAGCTCAGTCAAACCACTCTCGGAGGCTTAGAGTGAACTCTCCCTCCCTCCCGCAGAGCACAGCCCATCCTGCTCCTTCACCTCGCGCTGTCCCTGCTTGACCAAATTTGCCTGTTTCTTTCTCTCTCTAGATCAGTGTTTACCTTCCCTGCCTCTCTCCTTCCAAAAACTCAATTTTCGGTTGAAACAACATTCAGTGTTTATGTCAGTATCACTATATAAATATTGTTCTTTGCTGCGCCAAGTAATGGAGTTGATTATTTCCTTATATAGTTTTTTTTGTTTTTTTCTACCATTGACAATGCCCTCTTTTTCCATTTGCTAAATTTTCCCTTGTTCTCCCACTAAGTGTCTACAGTCTTCCACACAGGTTAAGTCTATCAGCTACCCCACTGGTTCTGGATTTTTCCTTGGAGAGCACACCAGGGTGTGCTCCAGCCTGGACTAGCAGCTCTGGGCAGGGGCAGCTCCAATACTGTGCCTGCCTTTTCTCTCATCCTGGCCACCCCCTCTCCCTCTCCTGTGTCAGGTCTCCTCTTTTCTAATACCTCTGTTCTTCATTCTGGGTTTATTTCTTCATTTGGTTCAAGCTGGGGTATAATTATCAAGACTTTACATGCCAGAAAATGACCTTTGTTCTGCCCTCATACCTGATCATTTTAGCTGGGTATAGAATTCTACGTTGAAAAACCATTTTAACTCAGACTTTTTAAGTCACTGGTTGTGTACTGTCTTCTAGCTTCCCACATTGTGCTCTTTGTATTCCCACACTTTTACATAATATAGAGAATCTGTCCCCAACGTTCTGACACTTGACAACAATAAGCTTCAGTGTAGGGTCTTTCTCAGTCACTGTCTTAGGCATTCAGTGCCCCTTTCAATCTATGCAGGCAGTTTTTTACTTTAATTACCGTTTGGTTGGTTGGGGTTTTTTTTTTCGTAATAACTTCGTATAGCATACATTATACGAAGTTATACGAAATGATGATAACAGTTATTAAGTCTTTACCATGTACCAATCCATGGGCTAAACATTTTAACTGCATCATCCTGTTTAATGCTCACAAGTCTGTTGTTTTGTTTTAGAGGTGAGGAATTAGGGCTTACAGAGGTTTAGTGAGGTCACAGCAAGTTCAGTGGCAAAGCCAATGTCAAGCATCTGGACCACAGTGCCTGGGGGGGGGGGGGGGCCTGGCCTGTACAGGGATCAGAACCTCTGACCTTGGTATTACAAGGCACACCCTTTCAATCTAGAAGTCAATGTCCTTAGTGCAAAGAAACCTTCTTTGTATTCTATGTTAATTTCTTCGTTTCAGATTTTGGTTCTTTTTCTGGAACTTCCTATTCATCTAATATTGGGCTTCTAGAATTGATTTCCTACTAATTTTCTCTTCTTTTCTCTCTTACTGTCTCTGCTTTTCTTTTGGAATATTTCCTTGAGACAATGTTAGAATCTAAGCCTTCTTTTGAAGTTTTCTTTTTCTTTTTTTTTTTTTCTTTTAATTTTCAAGAACTTTCTTATTCTGTTTCCTGTTACCCTTTTTATGGTATTCCATCCCTTTTTGGTGGATACAATACTCTTTTGTATCTCACTGAGGATATTAACATTCTCTTCCCACGTGCAGAGGCTTTCCTCAAATGGCTGCTGACCCATGGCTGGCTGATCCCAGCCAGGCACTAAGAGGTCGACAGGAAGCCCTCTCTGTGAAGCCAGGGCCATCATTAGCTTCCTATCTGTGGGGTAACTGGGGGCCCAGCTGGCAGGAGCTAGAAGACTCTTCCCTGGGAGCATTCAGCTTCCCCTTGACAAGGACTCCCTACTCATGCCCGGCCAAGGAATCAGACTGCCAGGCCACTGCTCATTCATGATGCCCAGTCCCAGGCAGGTGCCTCGGCCTGCCCTCTGTCTGACAGCTGAATCAGATCCCTGGGTCAGGTGCACCAGGAATTAATCATCAGGTCTCCTTAACCTGTAAGGAGTGAAAGGGGCTGTCTACTGGCTGAATGGAGCCCTGGAATCTGAGTGATCCTTCCCAGAGGGTTTCAAGCCATCCCCAGTTCCCTGGCCCTTGTCAGTCTCACCTCTCACTTTTCCGGGAACCTGAGCAGACAGTCTTGCTTCTCACCAGTATTCCCTGTGCAGCCACGTGGGTTTCTGATGTTACCACCCCCTCATCCATTTCCTATCTTCCAAAACCTGAGGACATCTTTCTGTCTTATCCTCTATTACTTTCTTTCCCTTTTTCTTTGCCCATATCTTTTTGATTAAGCCCTCTACTATTATTTTAGTAGAGTCTGAGGAGGGAACCAAGATAAAAGCGGGCTTAACTACAAGTGCCTCCATCTGCAATATTTAAATTTTTTTCTCCTTTTTCCCTTCCAACTTTTCATTATAAAAAGATTCAAAGCTACACTCCCATGTTCTTTGCTGCATTATTCACAATAGCCAAGATATGGAAACAACCTAAATGTCCATCAACAAATGAATGGATAAAGAAAATGTGGTGGAAGAGGAAGGTTAAAAATACAAAGAAAAGGGCCGGCCCGTGGCTCACTCGGGAGAGTGTGGTGCTGATAACACCAAGGCCACGGGTTCGGATCCCATGTAGGGATGGCCGGTTAGCTCACTGGGTGAGCGTGGTGCTGACAGCACCAAGTCAAGGGTTAAGATCCCCTTACCGGTCATCTTTTTAAAAAAAAAAAAAAAAGAAAAGAAAAGAAAACACGGTATATATACACAATGGAATATTATTCAGCCTTAAAAAAGGATATCCTGGCATTTGCCACAACATAGATGGACCTAAAGAACATTATCCTGGGTGAAATAAGCCAGACACAGAAAGAAAAATATTGCATGAGTTCACTTATATGTGAAATATAATAAAAAGGTCTCAAATACACAGAGAATGAAACAGTGGTTACCACAGGCAGGGGTGGGGGAGGAAATGGGGAGATGTAGGTCAAAGGACACAAAATAGCAGATATGCAAGATGAACATGTCTAGGGAGCTAACGTACAACATAAGAACTTAATAAAATTGTAATAGGGTTGGTTTGTTTTTTTGTGTGTGGCTGGCCGGTATGGGGATCTGATGTATTAGGGATTTTTGCTAAATTAGATTTTAGTTGCTCTTGTCACACAAAAAAAGTAACTACGTGAGATGATAAGATATGTAAATCTCCTTCACTGTAGTAACGATTTTATTATCTAAATGTATCCCATAACATGTTGTAAACCTCAATTATAGCAATAAAATTTATTATTAAAAAAAGCTCAAGGGGCCGGCCTGTGGCTCACTCGGGAGAGTGCGGTGCTGATAACACCAAGGCCACGGATTCAGATCCCATATAGGGATGGCCGGTTTGCTCACTGGGTGAGCGTGGTGCTGACAACACCAAGTCAAGGGTTAAGATCCCCTTAGGGATCACTTTAAGAAAAAAAAAAAGGCTTAAAGGCTTAAGCAAAAGAAAAGTTGAAAGAATAGTACAATGAACACCCATATTTTCTCATTCTTTTTTAAATGGGTGAATGATGTGACTCTTCTGTAAATGAGATCAGAGAGAATACAGAATTAGAGTTTCTCCAACTCAATAATTAAACCCTGAGATTTCAGGGTTTATAGGACTATACAATGGTCTATGACCTGCTGGCCCCAAAGCCTCTATGTGTGTGTGTTTATCAAAGATCCTATGACAAGGAAGTCCTAGATCCTGTGCCTTATATTCTAGATGTCACTAACATGACGCCGGGCGAGCAAGTCCTGGGCCTCAGAGGTGGACTCATTCAGCTGGCTCTCACAGCACTACCCAAAAAGGCCTCGGCTCTTTACTTGAAAGCCACTGACTCTGCACACACTGCCCGCTGAGAGGCTGTTGACTCGTTCCCCTCTGAAAACAGTCCCTTCTATACCTTAACCTGTAAGTCATCCTGCTGTCAGTACCTCATGAAGAAAAAAAAAGGAAAATACCCGCTAACTTCAACAACAGAGTTTAAGCCATTCCTCGAATGGCTCTCATCAACTGAAACCACTCAAAGTCACGTTTTACTAAAACTTTCCTTGTTTTGTAGAGCTTCTGGCTCCTCCCTAGTTAGCAGAAAGCAATTCCATCCACTTTAAAAACCTGAAAAGGCCTTTATCCTACTCCCAAAGACCTCTGAGCACACTTCCACAATTTTTTTCGTATGTGCCAGGTAGGGAATCCAGGTCAGTTCTGAGATACTCTGTAAGCACAGAGGGGTCTTAGGATAGACAGCAGGTGGGACCCAGAGTCACCTGGGAGGCCTCCAAAACCTAGCGATCCCAGGCTCCACCAGGACCCACTCACCAGGACCCAGGAGATGGAATCTGTGCCATTTTAAAGTTTCCACCTGCACCCTAGACTTGGTTTTTGACTTCCCAGGATGTCTCATTTGTTCTTATAGTAAGAGACTTTGTTCTTTAAAATAATAAATTTTAATAAAATTTCCATACACTAATAATATACCCCCCAAACCCTCTGCTGGTGATTCTGATGCTCAGCCAGACTTGAGAACTGCTGTTCATTTACTCATCCTTCCAGAGAAGCTGTCCACGGCCCCCTATAGCCTGTCAGTTGGATGAACATACCTCACAATTCAACTTCAGGAAATTTTACCATGTCTACAGGGTTCAGGCACAGCTTATCTCCTGATTACAATCTGATCACTGCTCCACTATTTCACCCTTGGAAAGCATTAATATAAACTCTTTTTTCTCATTCTCTCAAGAGCCTCCAACTCCAATCCAGAAGCCACATATGGTCTGAGCTGTTTAATTTAGCAGCAATGCCAAGATGTCACTGCTGCTTCAAAGGTGTATCCTGGGGCAGGGGAACATGAGCAGAAATGGCCTCAGGCAGGGGCAGATGGCAGTCACACCTTGTAACTACAGGATGCGGTGGCGGGCAGGTGTTGGACACCCCTCCTTATCAGCATACTTTCAGACATTGGACACAACCTTTGGACAGGCTGGGTGGACACTTTCATCCACTACAGCTGCAAAGATTAGCTCTCGTTTCTAGTCTGCTATCGTGGATCCATCAGAATCTTGAACCAGAAATCACCTTCATTAGCTGATTCTCATGCCATAAGCCTAGCCCTGCAACACCCACCTCCAGACCCATGGACAGAGTAGGTGCTTTCTAAAGCCACAGGGGGTATACCTCAGAGTCTGGCCTGGGTCAGGCCACACCATTCTGAACACTGTGGCTCACCCACCCCAGCAGGCCTACTCCACCCTGAGGCACCTGCCTCCACTGCTCCCTTGTCCTCAGCACTTGCGTGGGCCCAGCACACAAAAAGCACCCAGGAAAGATTTGAGGGTTGCAAACAAAAAGGAGGAAAAGATAAATGGCATCTCAACTAACTACTACCCAAGTCTTCAAGTCCAAATCCCAAGGCTCAGCTTAGGGGAAGATGTCTTGTTCCTTGAAAGGAGGACAAACAGTCAGAAGTTGATGGGCCACCCTCCAACCAGAGCCTGGTCATCCTCCCTATGGGGATTATCCCAACCAAATGCCGGCTGATTCCACCTCATTCCATGTGGAAAGCTCAACAATTTGTCAGGGAATTCAACCTTGAATTGCCTGTGGCCTAGCACGTGGCAAAGGTTGATTTGAGGCAACACAATCAGTCTCAAGGGCACATCAGTTACCTATTCCTCTGCAGTATCCCAAGTCAAAGTTGCAGAAAGGCCATGTACACACTGAGTTACCAGTGCACTGGCCTGATCTCATAGGACGGATGAGGAAGCTCACTTACCCAGAGGGCTGAGAGCAGCTGCCACACTCTCCCCTACGTTCTTTAGGAAATTCACACTGGGATCCTCCGATGGACCAGCTTTGATTTTTACAAACAAAAATAAAGAGATCTTTAATTCAATACCCTTGATAAACATCATAGTCCTACCACCCTAATGCCAAGGTTCCTATCATCCCAGGTTATCTCCATCCCAGAATCCTCATCCCAGCAACACACACTTGGTGCTTCCTATTTTCCCCTTCCATTCTGCAGCTCCCTTTTCCCCCCATGGGCCACATCCTGGTCCTCCCATCCTCCAGTATTACTGTCCTTTCATCTGTGACACTGATACTCAGTAACTCCACAGGGGCTCAGTGCACACAGTGTATAAATAGTGACCAGGTCCTCCTAGATATTTTTTTTTTGTTTTTTTGTTTTGGCTGCTGGCCAGTACAGGGATTGATCCCTGAACCTTGGTGTTATCAGCACCATGCTCTACCCAACTGAGCTAACCGGCCAGCCCAGTAATTGTTCTGTTTTTTTCTCCTAGATACATTATTTACTCAAAATCAAATATTCTCCTCACCTTTGTCCCGAAGGATGAGGTGAATCATAGGACACAATAAGGTTAATAAAAACAGAATAAAACCAGAATCCAAAAATCTAGAATGCAAAGCTACAGGTAAGTTTTTAACTTTGTGACTATGTTTTAAAAACACTGAGCAACTTTGGCTCTGACTTTCCTGACATTCCTGACATCTACCACAGAAGAGAACCGAGCACATCATAGAGATCCAGGGACCGAGAGGGCCCCCTGCCTGTACCTCAGTGGCACCTCAGGAGGGTGGCCCAGTGAAGCAGGAAGGGCTGAGTGTGTGAACTAGTGGCCTCTAGCACTTAGGCACCTCAGTTTCCCCATTTGTGAAATGGAGATATACTCCATGCGCTCTGTAGACTTCTTGTGAGGATTAAATGACAGGGATGGCTGTGAAGTGGCAGCAAGAATTCAGGACACGGGGAAAGTCTGACTAAGGTCCTGCAGCTCTGCCAGCCCTTCCACAGCACACACGGGCTGTCCAGCACCCTCCAGCCATTCAGCAGCCAGTTCAGAGCCTCACCTGATTCCGCTGGGGGGCTGGGGCGGGCATCCCCCGCTCGAGGAGGACGCGGGCTCCAGTTCCCTGGTGGGCCCATCTCCCAGCCAGGCCACCTAAAATGCCCGTGTTTCAGCTTCCGGAGCCAGCGGCCGTGAGAGAAGCCCTGAGGGATGAATAAGCAGAGGAGCAGGGCAGTGAGGGGCAGGGGTTCCTCCCGCCCCACCCCACACCCAGCCTAGGCCTGCATACAGGGCCTACTCACTTCCGAGAGGTGCCCAAAGGGGCTGGGGAACACCAGCTTGCTGTGTTCCCTGTGCATGCCCTTCCCCTCGCAGGCGCCACACAGGTCATAGTCCGGACAGACGCTGCACTTGTAGCGGGTTCCCACCACAGGCCCATTGCACCCATCGCAGATGACATTGGGGTGCACCATATTGCGGGGCAGCTCCTGAGCACATGGGGGGCGGTGGTCCCTCCGGCACTCCTTCTTCTCTGCAGAGAGGGTAGAAAGAGCCTTAGGGTGCGGCCCTTTGAAGTCCTCCCCCTCCATCATCACTGCAGGGCTGTCACAGTAAGCAAGGCCCCTGGCCGTACTCTCCAGCATCAAGTCCACAGGGAATTCAGTGGCTTGGGTGACAGCAACACAGCAACCTGAAAACCTGCTAGGAGGTTCCCAGTCCCTGCGCCTGATATCCACAGGTGTGGCCCAGGCCGCAGAGAAGCAGCAGAGAGCCGTGTCACAAACCTCTGGCCTTGTTCCTCACCAAACCCCCAAAGCTGCTCCCAGCTGCACAGCATCAGAGCCCGCTCCCTAGGATGAACATGGACTCTGCTTTCTCAGGCCAGACACAGCTTTGATTATATTCCTGTATTCAAGAGCCCTCAGATTCCTGACCCCTTCTTTAGAAGAAAGTCAAGGCCCGTTTTCACTCAGCAGGGAGCACCTGGCTTCAGGCAGCACCCCAGAGCAGCCCTTTACCTTTAATGTAGATCCGGAAGATGTCGTCCTTTACGTAGGACATGGCCATTGTCAGTTCCTCATCACTGGAAAAGGCAACCAAGTCCCCATCCTCATCTGGATTGTTTAAAAGACAGCATATGAGCACCCAGGAAGTCTCTGCTGGACACAAGCTGCTGAAATGCACTGAAACCGATACTAAAGGGGCACCTTCAGGGCTAGAAACTGCAGCCCACCTGTTTGAGTCAGGGGGAAGCAGGGGCGAGAGGAGAGACTACCAATGCACTCTGCCACCACGAGGTAGAGAGCAAGTGCATACAGGGGCAGCAGCAATAGCTGGCCGCCTGTAGATCAACCTCAGGGTCAGCTGCCGCTTCAGATAGGTGCCACCTCAGTCCACATCTGACCAGGCCCAGGTCCATTTTCAACTGTGGGAGATCCCCACCTGTGACCTGCTCCTGAGCCCAGCCCTCCAAAGGCTTTGGGCTTCTTACAATTTAGGAGTAAAGGAGATAAACCCACCTGGCTACTTCCTCCCCTACCAAAGGTTAAAAAAAAAAAGTATTTGTACATGGTCTCTAGTTTTATGTTAGCTCAAATAGTTTTAAAGCACCACCATGCAGGCCAAACCACACCATTCCTCAGGAAGCTGCACCAGGCCTGTGATCACCAGAAGGAAACATCTAACATAAGAACAGGGCAGTGCCAAAAGGTGCAAACAAACCAAATGTCTATTGACTGATGAACAGAAAAACAAAATGTGGTATATCCACATGTCTGAATGTTATTCAGCCACAGGAAACGAAGTATAACATAGATTAATCTTGAAAGCATTGTGCTAAGTGAAAGAAACCAGTTACAAGTCTACACTGCATGATTCCATTTATATGAAATGCCCAGAATAGGGAAATGAATAGATACAGAAAGTAGATTAGTGGTTGGGGTGGAGTGGATGGGAGAATGGTGGTGGTGGTGGGGATGACAGATAAAAGATATGAAGTTTATAAGGTGATTAAAAAGGTTCTAGGGGCTGGCCAGTTAGCTCAGTTGGTTAGAGCATGATGCTATAACACCAAGGTCAAGGGTTTGGATCCCTGTACTGGCCAGCCACCAAAAAACAAAAAACAAACAAACAAAAAAGATTCTAAATTGGCTGGCCCTTTGGCTCAGTTGGTAAGAGGCAGTGTTATAACACCAAAGTCAAGGGTTCGGATCCCACTGCCGGCCAGCCACAAACAAAAAGAGGTTCTAAATTGATTATGATGGTTTAACAAACCTAAGAATATGCTAAAACCATTGAATTGTACACTTTAAATGAATAAATAGTAACGGTTTGTGGGTTATAACTCAATCGAGTTATCACAAAAAAAATTCTCTTAAAGTACAGGAGCGGGCCTCTCACGCAGGCAGCACCCCTGAGGGAGGTCCCAGCACTGCCCCCTCCCAGTCACTCCCAGGGGCGGGCCTTTGCCGCCTGCCTCCCTCCCTCCCTACCACCACCTCCCGTAACTCCACCCCCAGCCACCAGTGGTCACACTGCGCAGCAAGGAACTAAGCTAGTTCCTGGGTCCCCCCACTAACACTTCTAAAGAACATTTTGATCTTGTCCCTCTCTCTACTGCCAATGGGATAACATCCGTACTCAGCCTGGCCTTGGGCGTTCTGCGATCTGTCCCTGACCTCTCCTGACCTCCTCCCAGGCCTGGCAGGCCAGGCCTCACTGCCCTGAGTCCCTTGCACCCCCGCACTTGTTTACCCCCGTCACTCCTCTCCCTTCCCGGCCCTTCCGGGGCTATATCTGAACCCACCACCTGGCGCAGCAGTGTAACCTGAGTGCCCGGCTAATAACCCTGTCCCCTCGGCCAGCCCGTCCTTGCCAAGATCTGCAACATCATGGCGGGGGGAAGGGTGGTACCTTACGCCCCCAGGCCTCAGAGCCTCGCCGGCAGAGCCTGAGCGCCCCTGGCTTCAGAAGGGCCGGGCCTTGGTCTCCACTCCTGGTTACCAGGCTGGCACCTGAGGCCGAACTGGGGACCCGCGCAGGCCGCCGCCCACCCTGTGAGTGGTCAGTGCAGTCCCCCCCACCACGGCCCACCGGGCATCGACGGGAAGTAAGGGGGCAGCCATCCCGCCCGGTAGGGCGGCCGCGGGAGGCCCTCTCACCACGGTAGTGCGCATGGAAGCCGCCGGGCCGCAGCGCGGGGAACAGGGCGGCCACCCGGTTCAGCAGCCGCTCGCAGGGCCCTGGGCCGGCCGCGGCCTCGGCTTCCGCCTCGGGCTCGAGGCTGAAGCAGAAGCTGAAGCGGCGGATCTCGCGCGCCGAGTCCTCCTTGCCCAGGAGGTAGGCCTTCACGGTGAGCGACGCCATCACTGCGGGCCGGGAGCAGGAGCGGCGCGGAGCAGCGGCGGCTGCGGGGCGCGCGGCTTTTGTAGAGCGCGGGAATCCCCGCCCCGTCCCGCCTCCTGGGGCGGGGCCTGCTCGCTCCCGTTCCCTCCGCCGCTTTCGGGGCCGCCGCGCGCGAGCCGCCCTGCTGGGGCCCCGTCCCCGCTTTCCCACTCCCCGCTGCCGCCCTCACAGGGTCTCTCGGGCCCCCTCGTTGCAGACTCCTCTGCTCTCTGCCCCCAGTGCACCGGGAACTCCAAGAGACCAGCCCCGGCACTCCGACTTCTGGGTCTGGGCTCCGGCCCGGGGAAGGGATAGGCAGGGGTCCCCCCCCCAGGCCCCTCGCAGGCATGGGCCTGGCCGTGACTCAGCAGTGTAGTCGCCAGGCCCCCCGGGGATGCCCAGCTTAGGGGGGAAGGGGACACACAGTAGCTCGATACCAGGAGGCGCCTAGGTCGCTCAGTGAGAAACGGTAGCCAGAACAAGCTGGCTCCTGGGATGCTGTCTCAATCCTGCCAGGCTAGACCTCCCAGGTGGCAGCCCACTCCACTGCCCACAGCAAACTCTACGACGGCCCCTAACTGGGTTGAGTGACAGACCCCCAACTCTGGCCTGAGCACCAGAGAAGCTCCGAGTGTAATAGGGGTGGGGTTGAGAGTGCTGGAAGAGCACAGGGGGCAGGGCCGGTGAGTCCTCCACCCCACTCTGCTGGAGAGCCTCAGTGGTTCACCAACTGTTCACTGCAGCCCAAGAGACTCCTCGCGAACACCCAGACAACCCACCAGTCAGCACAGGGTTTAATTCAGCAGGTGGTGCCCAAGGGCCTGTGGGGTCCCAGGCCTCTTGGTCTCATGGGGAGGGAAAGAGATCAGACCAACAGCTCTCCAGCTAGGAACCAAGAAACACAAAAGTGACTTGTTGACAAGGCCTGGGGGAAGGAGGTGGACAGGAAGGATGTCACCCTGTGAAGCCTCCTATGCAGGGTTCTATGGATCAGACTTTCAGGGTAGGGTTTGCAGAGCAGGAAACCTCCAGGGGTGGGAAATCCAGAGACCAGGGAAGGTTGGTTGAGTTGTAACTAGTCAGGTAATGGTGATTCGCCTTTGGTGGCACAGCTGGGGCTCCAGAGTGGGCCATGTTTCAGAGAGGATTATCCCCTCTCAGACCTCTCCCTGCATCCAGCTGTGAGTCTGGGAAAGTGACCCTCAGTTTGCTGGACCTACAGACAAAGTCAGAGGACAGGGAGGGGGCGTGCTGGGCAGAGGCTGCAGCCTGCCAACAGGTGCTGGCCGAGCATGACTCAGCAGCCTGAGCGCTTGCAGGCCCACTGTCTTCCTGCCCCAGCCACAGCTTCAGACGCCATCTGAGTGGATGGGGTGTAAGGAAAGCCCTCTAGCTCTGGGGAATGCTGCTTTCAGGAAGATCTCAAGGGCCCCTCCAGCCCCCACAATTCCAAACAAGCTGCAGAACCATAGGCCTCCACTAGAAACTTCTTTGCTTTCTTGCCATTTGGGACCGTGGAGGGTTCTTGGGTTGGGGTGGAGAGGCTCAGGGAGAAAGGGGTGGCAGGAAGGGGGCCCTAGGCAGCTCACCGGGAGACCCCCTGCCCCTGGTTCCAGCCCTTCCCAGCAGGCCGTGCTTCTGAGAGCAGCCCTGCCCGCCCCCCCCCCACCCCCACCCGCAGCCACAGCCGGCCAGGGAGGTAAACAAGGCAGAGGCCTGGGAACCCCCTGGCAGGGCCCTTGCTGCCTGCTGCCTGCGCCTGCAGTCAGGTGATCTGGCCGGCAGTGAGTCAGCGTCCCATGACTGCCTGTCATAACAGGGGGATCCTCAGCACGCGCTCCCACCCATTTCAGTGACCTCTTATCACAAAGCTTGGAGATCCCAGAGACCAGGAACAAGAAGAGCCCGAAGAGGCCAGGGCTACCAGAGCCAACCAGACCATGTACCCCTTCTGACATCTGACGTCCTTCCCCTTCCTGGGTTGCAGGGCCGCCCCCATCTCCCCTGTGTCCACTGGCCCCCTTCCCAGCCTCCAGAGCATAGTGTGGGTATTTAGAGAAAGCTTGGCGCCTGAGTCAGGAGACCCACTATCTACTGACCAGCCCCTGCTGTCTTCGCCATCTCAGTTTCCTCATCTTTGAAATGGGGCTGGAGTGGATGATGAGTTGTTCCCACCAGGTGGTGCCCCATAGGTGTGCTAGTTGTTGTTTAGCTTCCTTTGGGGGTGTAAGCTTAGGGGAGGGTGGTAGGTCAGGGAGGAGACTACACAGGGGTTGAGGTGAAAAAGTGGGGAGCAAAGAAGAGACCTGAGTCAAGAGTTTCTGGGAGGCAAGCAGGGGTGGCCACAGAACCTCTGATTTTGTTTATTGCCATCTGGTGTGTTGTAACCACACCAGTACCCCCTTCCCCTTCCCAAATAATCACCTCCCTTGGCAATGGTTTTCTGAAGTCCAGGTGGGCACTGGGGCAGCCAGAGATAAGGCCACAGCAGGATTCGGGCTGAGCTGTTGTGGGCTATCCTTAAAGAGATTGAGGATCACAAGGGACAAGGTCCTCCCCAGGCCTAGGCCCAAGGGATGAGTTTCTCTGTAGGGGTGGGGGTTTGTGGGTAGGGTGGCCTCCAGGCCTTCTTCACTGAAGCGACTCTCTCGCACTCTGCTCCTAATCATTTTCCTGGCTCTTTTCCCTGCTTGGAACCCTTTCCCACCGCCCTGCATGGCAACCTCCCACTCTAAATGCCACTTCCTTGGTGGAGCATTCCCCAACCATCCTCTAGGGGGAAATCCCCAGGCCTTGGATCCCCAGGTATCGACCATCGCATTGTTTTAGCCTTTCTTGCAGAAGCCTACAGCCCTGGCAAGCAGTTTTGGGGAGCCATGGAGCAGGAACAGGGGGCACGCCCACAAGGGTTTGGAAAGATCTTTCTAAAAGGAGCTTAAGTCATCCAGAGACATGATTGGAGAATTCGGTGAAGTTATTGGGGAGTGGGAGAACCGGGCCGCTCCAGCCCTTCTGCTCTGGAAGTCCAGAGCAGCCCTTCTGGGGTTTGGCTGCCTGCACTAAAAAGAAAGAGGGCCGCTGGGCTGGGAGCATTTCTCCAAATAAATTCTCATAGTCCTTCTTGGGGCGGGGGTGGGATGCCTGAACGCTAGGGGACATTGAGTGGGGCACCAGCCGCGCGGGACATTGCCACGCAATGCGGACCGTGGGGACCGCTGTCACCAACTCCAAACGGGGAAAGGGGAGGCAGACCCTTAGTCTAACTTCGGGCCGCGTCTGTAAATATATATCAGAAAGCCCGGCGCTGGAGATCAGAAACTAAGTCCGAGGGGCGGCGGGGGAGCACTCTCCAGCTGGGACCGCGCCTAGCCAAAAGAAACGCCAAAGAAACGTGCAGGGGGCGGAAGCGGCCGGGGCTCAGGCCGCGTGCTGGAGGGTCACCGAAGAGGGGGCCGCGGGCCGCCTGCGGGAAAGCTGGGCCCCGCTCAGTCCCCACCCCACCCCACCCCACCCCGAGCGCATCTGCCACCCAGCCCTGTCCTCAAGCGTTTCCTTAGGCCCCCAGCGCTGGGCGGGGCTCCTTGCCCAACTGAGAACGCTGGCTGGCGCTTCACTCTCCCGGCAGCGACAGGAGAGCCGACCTGGCGCTGTGCTTCAGATCCGCTGGTCGGAAGAGGTCTGACCGGAGCCACCAGTCTGGGCGCCCCCCAAGGCTGTTCATTAAGTGGCACCTGTCTCTGTCTCATTGTCCGGGGTGCACCCGTAGCCGCAGAGAGAGGGACTCGGAAGACGGCCATGACTAGGATTTGATGGCCCCTTACCCTCACCAGCCTTTCCCTTCCTCCGTCACCCATGGCCGATAACTACCCCCAGGGCGCACTGCTGGAGCCCCCCGAAGCAGAGAGCCAACCTGACTGCGGAAGGTCCTGGAAAGACAAAGGAGGAGCCAAGAAGAGAGGTGCTCTGTGAGAAGACTGCGTGGCGACCTCGGATGGGTTCGGGAACCCTGGACCCACCTGAGGCCGGAGACCCTCGTAGGTGCCTGGGTCTGGTTCAAGAGAAAAGCACTCAAGAAGGGGGGAAGAGAAGGCGCGGGAGAAGAGTGCGGGAGTCCAGTTCTGTCAGCACCACGCTCAGCCAGTGAGCAAACCCGCCATCCCTATATAGGATCCGAACCCGCGGCCTTGGTGTTACCAGCACCGCACTCTCCCGAGTGAGCCACGGGCCGGCCCGGGAGTCCAGTTCTGTCAGCACCACGCTCAGCCAGTGAGCAAACCCGCGATCCCTATATAGGATCCGAACCCGCGGCCTTGGTGTTACCAGCACCGCACTCTCCCGAGTGAGCCACGGGCCGGCCCGGGAGTCCAGTTCTGGAAGGAGGCGGGAGAGAGGTCAGTGTGGCCCGCTCCAGGGAGCGCCAGTCCCAGACGGGGCAATGACAGGGTGCTCCAAGCTATCTGGAGTAGGTCAGGAGTCTGGGGTCACATGGAGGGGCAGCAGCAGGAGCACCAGTCCTCTCCCTGCCCAACCTACCCCCACTGAAAGACTTCCGGAAAAGTTATCAGACTTTTAGAATCTAACCCTTTCCTGTTATCAAAGCTTCCATGCACGCCTGCCCTGCTACCACCAGCTCTGTTCCCCCCTCTTCCCACCCAGCTCCTTGAAGTCCCTGAGTGGCATCTTCAGCCAACATGAGTTGGGAACCGTCCCTTTGCTTTGCCTGCCTCCCTGCACCTGGCATGAGGGTTAGGGTAAAGTTTGTGGGATGCATGGATATTGTGAGAGTGCCCCATATCCTGTAACCCTGACACTCTGCAGCGTGAGCCATACAGGGTCATCCTTGGATAATCGCTGGCAGTAAAACAGCATCCCCTTTCGACCTACCACTGGGGGGGGTAGGGTGAGGTAGGCACATGTCTCAAGCTTGGTCAACCAGAGCATTGTAGCTCCCTGGGTTAGAGATGGACATGTGACCCAAGCTGGCTGATGAAATGCCCACTCACGCCACCAGGAAGCAGGAGCCTGCCAGAGCCTGCCCACACTGAGGAGATCAAAGCCTGATCTCAGCCCCTGAGCTTCTGGATCACAGGAGACCTAATGCTGAATCATGAGAAGGCTTAAATCAGTTGATCTTAGTTTTGGTCAATTGCATCCAAGAGCACTGACCTTCCTATATCCCATGCCTGCTCCAGCGTTCCTTATGGCAGTGATGGTCACCACAATAAGGTCCAAAAACCTGGGAGTCAGTTGTGACCATGCCTTCTCCCTCAAACCACCAGTGGTTCCTGTTGATTGCAATAATAAGTTATAATTTAACACTCATGTAGCATATCTTTCATGCCAGGAAACATTCTGAATATTTTTTTTTTTTTTTTGTCTTTTGTCTTTTTCCGTGTCCGGCAACGGATCGCAACCCTCAGTGTTGCCCCCGTACCGGACCGGGGACCGGCAACGGGATCGCAACCCTCGGTGTTGCTCCCGCGCCTCGCTCAGCCAGTGAGCGGGAACTGGTCTGCATGTGGGATCCGAACCCTCGGGTGGGAGCGCCGCCGCACTTCCCAAGCGGTGCACTTATCCAGTGCGCCACCGGGCCGGCCCAACATTCTGAATATTTTATATGTATAAACTCACCCACTCTCTTGAGGTGAGGCCACGTGATTAGTTCTGACCAAATGTTACCAAATTAGGCTCTTGTGTCCCAAAGTCATAGAAATGAACAACACACCCAGCAGAAAAGGGTGCACCCCTTAACCCTTCCCCTGTAAGGGACCCTAAACAGCTCCCCTTAGGGGCTAGCTTCTCTGTAGCCACCCCTCTTATGCACAAGTGTATCTCCTCTATTAATAAAGTGTTGCTTGCTTTATTGCTGGGTGCCTTGTTCATTTCTATGACTTTGGGACCTAAGAGCCTTTTTTTTTTTTTTTTTTTAAAGATGACCGGTAAGGGGATCTTAACCCTTGACTTGGTGTTGTCAGCACCACGCTCACCCAGTGAGCTAACCGGCCATCCCTAGATGGGATCCGAACCCAGGGCCTTGGTGTTATCAGCACCGCACTCTCCCGAGTGAGCCACGGGCCAGCCCTAAGAGCCTAATTCTGTAACACAAAGACCTCGGACAGAAGAGCTATGTAGCACCTACATGCACAGCATTTATTTATTTCTCAATGCCTTTGCCAGGGAAGCTTGCAACATTCAGATAGTTTTATTCTTGTAACCTGAATCCATCTACTTCTCTTTGTCTCCAACCTCCCCACCCGCCCCATTCCAGACCTTTCTCCTAGATGCTGATGTCAGGGAGGAAAACTTTTCTTCTGTATTAGGTTTGTGGGGGCCTGTGAATTAAAATGACAAAAGACAGATTAGCAAGAGAAAAGACAGATTTTTTTTTTTTAAGATGACTGGTAAGGGCCGGCCCGGTGGCGCACTGCTACAGTGCACCGCTTGGGAGCGCGGCGGCGCTCCCGCCGAGGGTTCGGATCCCACATACAGACCGGCCGCTCACTGGCTGAGCAAGGTGCGGGTGCGACACCGAGGGTTGCGATCCCGTTGCCGGTCCCGGTACAGGCGCGACACTGAGGGTTGCGATCCGTTGCCGGTCACGAAAAAAGACAAAAAGGAAAAAAAAAAAAAAAGATGACTGGTAAGGGGATCTTAACCCCGTGGCCTTGGTGCTATCAGCACCACGCTCTCCCAAGTGAACCATGGGCCAGCCCTAGAAAAGACAGAGTTTTATTCACATATTAGGCTGTATCAAAGGACAAAATCACAACAAATTTAGTTTAAAGACCTCAGTTAGCTTTATTGTGATTCTAGAATCAGGCAACACTTCATTCCATAAAATATAATAACTGTTCCATTGAACTGAGCAAAAGAGATTGACTTTATAGACAGAAAAAGGCCTGAAGAAAGCAGAAATAAAATGAACAAAAAGTGGATTCGTCATTTCAAAGCTACTTTCCATGTAAAATGGGGAGAGGGAGACAGAAGAATAGAAAAATAATGATGAGTTAACGTCAGATTACTTCAGACTAGCCTTTTTGTGTGAGTATTAAAGCAGAGGGAACTTCATTATCATTCCTTCAATTATCACTGAAGATTTAAACTGGCCTGTTTGGGAAATTGGCTGTTCTCTCTCTCCTGATTTCTCAAATTGCGAGACAATTTAGTTTGAATTTGGTGATGTGGAACTTCAGCTGGGTTGACTCGATTTTGATTTTGTTTTGTTTTGTTTTGTTTTTGGTGGCTGGCCTGTACGGGGATCCAAACCCTTGACCTTGGTGTTATAACGTGGCACTCTAAACCAACCAAATGAGCTAATGGGCAGCCCCTCCATTTTGATTTTTAGTCTGGTCTGTTGAGGTGTAGTGCAGGAGCTTAGTCCAAATCAATGGCCTCCGATAATTTTTATTTAAAAGCCATTAGAATTTGGTGGCTCATATGACAACTTAATAGGAGAAGGGAAGGAGGGCAAGGGCACTTATGGGAAAACAAATGAACTTTAGGAAAGATAATATGATAGTTTTGTGACAATATCTGTTTGGGTCTGATGATAAGAGTCAATCTTTCCCTGCTTGCTCCCAGGGAAGGGATTTATGACAACTGAGTTCTTTTGGAGACTCTGCTTTTAAGCAGATAAAGCAGTTCATGTAAAAAGCCTATTCTCAAATGCCTTCAGCTCAAAATAACTTTTATGCCACAATGGTATATTCTGGACACCTTCACTTACAACAGCCCCTCCTCACTGGTCTCCCTTCCTCCTCTCTTATTCTCTCCAGTTCCCCTCCGCCCCTGCCCAAATGATCATTTCAAAATGCAAAAACCACCCCAGCCCCCAGTCTTCTTCCTGCTTCAGACCTGCACAGCACCCAGGGTAAAAATCCAAATCCCTGCCAAGGTGTTCAAAGTCCTGTGTGCTCTGCTCTGCCCTCGTCTGCCCCAGGTACCCTCACTGAGCTCTACCCTCGCTGGCCCCTGGTGGTGGGGGGCGGGGGAATTTGCATATGCTGATCAATCTTGGCTGCCCAAGTGAGGCCATTCCTCCTCTCCCGAGGTCTTACTGCTGACCTCACTTCCAAGTGACTCTGCCCTTCCAAACACAGTAATTCCCCCCATTATAAGCTTTCTCAGCCCCATAGACCTCACCTTTTCAGCAGTGAGTGAGGTGACTGTGGGCAGGACTCTGGGAGAACAGTGACCAGGCCGATGTCAGTGCATGCATGTGTCTACATGGCTAGTAACTCAAGTGTTTGGCACACAGTGGATACACAGAACATTTGTTATAAATGAATAAGGAAAGGAGACATCTAACAAAACGGCTAGCAGTGGAATGAGGTGAGGCTTTAGGCAGGGCTTCCAAACTTCTACTGAGCCAGGGACACACCTGCAGAAGACAAAGGACTCTTGCTTTGAATCATGTTTTGAAATGCACTGCATTACCAAAAAAAATCCAACAACACTGGTATTGAAATGCAAATGTCAAAATATAAAAACACATTTGTGATACAGAAATACCTGTGATTCTTTATTTACTCATTAAGTTATAAGATCTAGATGCAGGAATAATAAGTACCAGAAATATGAAGTTACTACTTTGAGTGTAACAGCGATTTTGAGGTGTCTGCAATAGCTATAGTGCAATATGTGAAAATTCCTGTGACTTCTGTCATGACAGTCACAGGTACAGCTAATTCTACTGGATTTTGCTGCCTCCATTCATAATTGAAGGACATACCAAACCAAGTTTCAGTTAGAGGTTAGTGAAAATAAAGATGGGATTTTTTTTCTCATCCCAGCTCCTGGACCTCCCCAATTCTGGGTCCCTGGATCACAGGTTAAGGATGGAAAAAACAGCAACCTCCAAGAACTGTCCGAGAAAATCTCCAGGAAAACAAAGTGGGTGGAGGGCTGGCAAGTAATCACAACACAAAAGGGCATTTTCACTGTGAAGCAAAAAGAACAAAGAAGGAAAGGCCTACAGCCTGAGATGTGGAGGGAAAGCAGGACTGTGCCCACTGGGCTCCATCTTCCCTCCTGGGTGGGGGCCAGAGCTACTGTCCTCAAGAACTGGGAGCTGAACCCTGGGGTGACAGGCAGAGCTCACGTGCCTAGAAGAGCCTGGAGGGAGTTTGGGTTGCAGGCAGGCCCAGATGAATTAATTATTGCAAGGGCACAGAGAGCGGCGGAAAATGGGAAGAGAGCCAGGCAATTGCTGCCCCTGTTTCAAAGGGAGAAATTTGGGGATGGAGAGGCTACAGTGAGGGTCAGGATAAAAACATCCTGGTGCTGGGACATCAGGCTCTCCCCTGCCCGCACCCCACAGTCCCATTTCTTCTTCCGTTCCTTTTTCCCCTCCTTTTTTTTTGGCAGCTGGCCAGTACAGGATCTGAACCCTTGACCTTCATGTTATAAGGCTGCACTCTAAGTCCCATTTCTGACAAAGGCCCTGCACTCCCAAGGCATCAGGACAGAGGCCTGTCTCCTGGGTTTCCCTCATCGCTGCTCTTCCAAAACTACTGAGTGTGGAGACTCAGAAGAGTTTCCCCAACTTAGTCACTGATAGGCCATCTCCTTCATTTTTACCGGTTTAATCATTTTAATATTTTCCCTTAAATCAACTCACTTTTTTTTTTAAAAAAGATGACCGGTAAGGGGATCTTAACCCTTGACTTGGTGTTGTCAGCACCACACTCACCCAGTGAGCAACCGGCCATCCCTATATGGGATCCGAACCCGGGGCCCTGGTGTTATCAGCACCTCACTCTCCCAAGTGAGCCACGGGCCAGCCCAAATCAACTCATTTTTAAACTTAAATGTACTTATTCAAAAAAAAAAATGTTAAGACCCTTTATATCACTACCCAAAAGAAAAATCATTATCCTTTGCAACAAAGAGAAGATGCCTGTGAAAACACAGGAACACAAAACAGGAGTTTTCCTTCAGAGGACTCCAACGAGTTCACAAAGTTCATTAGCAAGTAGAGAGGGCAGTTACAGGAAAACTGAGGAGTGGAGTCCTGCCATTTAACACAGGCACCCAGGATCAAGCCCACCTCAGCCACTGGTCCTGCCTCCCCTGCTCCCGGCATAAATAGTTCTGCAGGGGCAAACGTCCAGACGCCGCCGTGCTCCCACCCTGCCCTCCAGGTGTGGGCCTGGGCTGGAGGAGGAAGACAAAGCCCCAGCCCACTCCCAATCTGAACCCACCTCCCTTTAGACCTCTCCCACTGGGGGGCCCAGAGGTCCTTCCCCCCAATACTGGGAACCAGAAGTCAATGAACAGTGGTGAGGCCCAAGCAGGGAACTGTTCAAGGTGCTCCCAAAATGCCTGCCCAGAGCCTGAGCTGAACCAATCCCTGTGTTATTTGTACTCTTCCTGGTTCCATACGGGCCTGGGGAAAACCTGCCATTAGAACCGGAATGAGGACGTACCAGCAAGGCGGCCGCTGCACCCTTAGGGGCCGAAGCCGCACGAGGCTGCGGGCCCGACTGCTCCTCTACGCTGCACGCTCCGCCTGCCTCCGGCCCTGGTCACGCCCGGCACCCAGGAGGGCTGGCCTCTGCTCTGCACCCAGACATTGGCTCCTTTACTCCTGAAAACGGCCCAGTGTCCCCACTTTATACAGCAGCAGCGCCTCCCGCGCGCCCCAACACGTCTTTATCCGGCAGACCAGAAAAAGGTCCCGGGAAGGGACGTGCCCGTGGGCGTCAGCGATGGCGGCGGCCACTCCGGGCGGAGTCTCCCAGCAGGAGGCAACACCAATTCCATTCATACCAGTCCCCTCCCACCACCTAGACCCCCTCAGACCTGGGGAAGGGTCTGAAGGTGCCCGAGAAGATAGGGTGGGGTCTGGGTGTGGGAGTTGTTGCTCAGGTGTTTGGGGGCTCCGGTTCGCCGCCTCCCACGCCCGCCCCCGCTCCATCGCAGCCGACCCGCACTCGCGATGGCCCCAGCCTCGACCTGCCTAAGGCCGGAGCCCTGGACGGCCCGAAGCCCGAAACGCACGCGTCCCACGCGGGGGCCGCTGTCCGGAGCCCGCCGCGCGTCCCCCACCCCGCCCCCGCGCGGCAATGGAGGCGGCAGCGGG